>NC_063214.1:15765610-15896267 GCF_020740725.1 Corvus hawaiiensis
TGCTTTGACGTGAGGCAAGGGGAAAGTGCAGCCCAGCAGAGGCTTTGACTTCTGGAGCCTTTTTCTTTGGCAGCAGCTGCTGCAAGTGGGCAAGGGAGCTGCGAGAGTGAAGAAGGGGACGGTCCGTCTATGTGAGAAGGAAGCTGCCGAGGCGCAGTGTGTTGTGCTCAGTTTCAAGGCTGCCTGGAGGAGGGGGGAACTTGAAGAACGCCTTCTTTCTGGACGCCTCCTTCTGGCTGTGCTCCAGCTGCATGCACTCTGCAGCACTGAAGGTTTAGGAACCTGCTGCTGGCCAGCTTGTGTCCAGGAGTGCAAGGGCTGCGCCTTCCTTCCTGAAGCAGCCAGAGCATTCTCAGCTGCAGCTGCTTGTGAAGCAGCTCTTGGCTGGACATTTGAAATTGGCTCCCCTGAGTACATGAGCCCGCTGCCCAGCTGCTTGGTTCTTCGCCTTCTGTGCTCTGGACAGAACTGAAGCCCAGCCATGGCTTGGAGCTTTGCCGCTCTTCAGCGTGAGCACTGCACGCAGCCACGGTGTGCTGTGCAGGGATTTTCCTTCAGCTCGACGGACAAGCATTTTCTTGCTCTTTCAGCGAGTCCAAACTGGGCATGTAGCTCTCGCTCAGCGAAATGCGTCAGGCGAGAAACACTTGCTGGAGTAGCTTTTCGCTGGGCAAGACTTTCAACACAGCACCACAATTCGGGCAAGGAGCAGCAGAAAGGAAGACCATCTTTTGGTCCTGGCACCTTCTTCTGGGCGACACGCCTATCCGCCTCTTCGCTCCCTGCAAGGCTGTAAGCTTGGCGGTGGTGCTTGCAAGTGAGAAGGCAGGTGCAGAGAGCACCGCGATCTGCCGGCGCTGTGCAGGCTGGAAAGGAAAGAGGGCTACCACTAGGATGTGCTGCAAATACAGGTTTCCACGCGACGAGGGTAAGCTCCGCGTAAGCTCGTTGACCTCAAACTGTTCTCTGTGCGAGACTTAGCTGAGAAGCTTTCCGTTCAGATTCAGGCTGCAAGGCAGACCGAATGTGCTGCTACCTAGCGCTGAGAGAGAAAGTGCAGAGGCCAGGCGTGTTTGGGCAGAGGCAGCAGCCTGGAGCATTTCTCTGCCGGCACCGTGCTCTCTGGGCGAGAAGTAGACACCGGTTCCACTCCGGCACAATGAAGGAGCAGAGCACGGAGCTGGTATGCGCATCGCCCAGGCTGCCTCTCGCTTGTGTGCGGATTCACGTTAGCACTTGAAAACAGAAAGTTCAAGCTGCGGCTACTTGTGCTGCTACCTATTTCTCTTCCAGCTTTCCCTGGAAAGAATTGTGCCCATCTTGATGCTTTTGAGATGCAGAGATGACAGTGGCAGATGCAGCGGAGACTGGAAATACAGAGTGCAGCGGAGAGTTTCTGGTGCTTTGATGTGAGGCAAGGGGAAAGTGCAGCCCAGCAGAGGCTTTGACTTCTGGAGCCTTTTTCTTTGGCAGCAGCTGCTGCAAGTGGGCAAGGGAGCTGCGAGAGTGAAGAAGGGGACGGTCCGTCTATGTGAGAAGGAAGCTGCCGAGGCGCAGTGTGTTGTGCTCAGTTTCAAGGCTGCCTGGAGGAGGGGGGAACTTGAAGAACGCCTTCTTTCTGGACGCCTCCTTCTGGCTGTGCTCCAGCTGCATGCACTCTGCAGCACTGAAGGTTTAGGAACCTGCTGCTGGCCAGCTTGTGTCCAGGAGTGCAAGGGCTGCGCCTTCCTTCCTGAAGCAGCCAGAGCATTCTCAGCTGCAGCTGCTTGTGAAGCAGCTCTTGGCTGGACATTTGAAATTGGCTCCCCTGAGTACATGAGCCCGGTGCCCAGCTGCTTGGTTCTTCGCCTTCTGTGCTCTGGACAGAACTGAAGCCCAGCCATGGCTTGGAGCTTTGCCGCTCTTCAGCGTGAGCACTGCACGCAGCCACGGTGTGCTGTGCAGGGATTTTCCTTCAGCTCGACGGACAAGCATTTTCTTGCTCTTTCAGCGAGTCCAAACTGGGCATGTAGCTCTCGCTCAGCGAAATGCGTCAGGCGAGAAACACTTGCTGGAGTAGCTTTTCGCTGGGCAAGACTTTCAACACAGCACCACAATTCGGGCAAGGAGCAGCAGAAAGGAAGACCATCTTTTGGTCCTGGCACCTTCTTCTGGGCGACACGCCTATCCGCCTCTTCGCTCCCTGCAAGGCTGTAAGCTTGGCGGTGGTGCTTGCAAGTGAGAAGGCAGGTGCAGAGAGCACCGCGATCTGCCGGCGCTGTGCAGGCTGGAAAGGAAAGAGGGCTACCACTAGGATGTGCTGCAAATACAGGTTTCCACGCGTCGAGGGTAAGCTCCGCGTAAGCTCGTTGACCTAAAACTGTTCTCTGTGCGAGACTTAGCTGAGAAGCTTTCCGTTCAGATTCAGGCTGCAAGGCAGACCGAATGTGCTGCTACCTAGCGCTGAGAGAGAAAGTGCAGAGGCCAGGCGTGTTTGGGCAGAGGCAGCAGCCTGGAGCATTTCTCTGCCGGCACCGTGCTCTCTGGGCGAGAAGTAGACACCGGTTCCACTCCGGCACAATGAAGGAGCAGAGCACGGAGCTGGTATGCGCATCGCCCAGGCTGCCTCTCGCTTGTGTGCGGATTCACGTTAGCACTTGAAAACAGAAAGTTCAAGCTGCGGCTACTTGTGCTGCTACCTATTTCTCTTCCAGCTTTCCCTGGAAAGAATTGTGCCCAGCTTGATGCTTTTGAGATGCAGAGATGACAGTGGCAGATGCAGCGGAGACTGGAAATACAGAGTGCAGCGGAGGGTTTCTGGTGCTTTGACGTGAGGCAAGGGGAAAGTGCAGCCCAGCAGAGGCTTTGACTTCTGGAGCCTTTTTCTTTGGCAGCAGCTGCTGCAAGTGGGCAAGGGAGCTGCGAGAGTGAAGAAGGGGACGGTCCGTCTATGTGAGAAGGAAGCTGCCGAGGCGCAGTGTGTTGTGCTCAGTTTCAAGGCTGCCTGGAGGAGGGGGGGACTTGAAGAACGCCTTCTTTCTGGACGCCTCCTTCTGGCTGTGCTCCAGCTGCATGCACTCTGCAGCACTGAACGTTTAGGAACCTGCTGCTGGCCAGCTTGTGTCCAGGAGTGCAAGGGCTGCGCCTTCCTTCCTGAAGCAGCCAGAGCATTCTCAGCTGCAGCTGCTTGTGAAGCAGCTCTTGGCTGGACATTTGAAATTGGCTCCCCTGAGTACATGAGCCCGGTGCCCAGCTGCTTGGTTCTTCGCCTTCTGTGCTCTGGACAGAACTGAAGCCCAGCCATGGCTTGGAGCTTTGCCGCTCTTCAGCGTGAGCACTGCACGCAGCCACGGTGTGCTGTGCAGGGATTTTCCTTCAGCTCGACGGACAAGCATTTTCTTGCTCTTTCAGCGAGTCCAAACTGGGCATGTAGCTCTCGCTCAGCGAAATGCGTCAGGCGAGAAACACTTGCTGGAGTAGCTTTTCGCTGGGCAAGACTTTCAACACAGCACCACAATTCGGGCAAGGAGCAGCAGAAAGGAAGACCATCTTTTGGTCCTGGCACCTTCTTCTGGGCGACACGCCTATCCGCCTCTTCGCTCCCTGCAAGGCTGTAAGCTTGGCGGTGGTGCTTGCAAGTGAGAAGGCAGGTGCAGAGAGCACCGCGATCTGCCGGCGCTGTGCAGGCTGGAAAGGAAAGAGGGCTACCACTAGGATGTGCTGCAAATACAGGTTTCCACGCGACGAGGGTAAGCTCCGCGTAAGCTCGTTGACCTCAAACTGTTCTCTGTGCGAGACTTAGCTGAGAAGCTTTCCGTTCAGATTCAGGCTGCAAGGCAGACCGAATGTGCTGCTACCTAGCGCTGAGAGAGAAAGTGCAGAGGCCAGGCGTGTTTGGGCAGAGGCAGCAGCCTGGAGCATTTCTCTGCCGGCACCGTGCTCTCTGGGCGAGAAGTAGACACCGGTTCCACTCCGGCACAATGAAGGAGCAGAGCACGGAGCTGGTATGCGCATCGCCCAGGCTGCCTCTCGCTTGTGTGCGGATTCACGTTAGCACTTGAAAACAGAAAGTTCAAGCTGCGGCTACTTGTGCTGCTACCTATTTCTCTTCCAGCTTTCCCTGGAAAGAATTGTGCCCATCTTGATGCTTTTGAGATGCAGAGATGACAGTGGCAGATGCAGCGGAGACTGGAAATACAGAGTGCAGCGGAGAGTTTCTGGTGCTTTGACGTGAGGCAAGGGGAAAGTGCAGCCCAGCAGAGGCTTTGACTTCTGGAGCCTTTTTCTTTGGCAGCAGCTGCTGCAAGTGGGCAAGGGAGCTGCGAGAGTGAAGAAGGGGACGGTCCGTCTATGTGAGAAGGAAGCTGCCGAGGCGCAGTGTGTTGTGCTCAGTTTCAAGGCTGCCTGGAGGAGGGGGGGACTTGAAGAACGCCTTCTTTCTGGACGCCTCCTTCTGGCTGTGCTCCAGCTGCATGCACTCTGCAGCACTGAAGGTTTAGGAACCTGCTGCTGGCCAGCTTGTGTCCAGGAGTGCAAGGGCTGCGCCTTCCTTCCTGAAGCAGCCAGAGCATTCTCAGCTGCAGCTGCTTGTGAAGCAGCTCTTGGCTGGACATTTGAAATTGGCTCCCCTGAGTACATGAGCCCGCTGCCCAGCTGCTTGGTTCTTCGCCTTCTGTGCTCTGGACAGAACTGAAGCCCAGCCATGGCTTGGAGCTTTGCCGCTCTTCAGCGTGAGCACTGCACGCAGCCACGGTGTGCTGTGCAGGGATTTTCCTTCAGCTCGACGGACAAGCATTTTCTTGCTCTTTCAGCGAGTCCAAACTGGGCATGTAGCTCTCGCTCAGCGAAATGCGTCAGGCGAGAAACACTTGCTGGAGTAGCTTTTCGCTGGGCAAGACTTTCAACACAGCACCACAATTCGGGCAAGGAGCAGCAGAAAGGAAGACCATCTTTTGGTCCTGGCACCTTCTTCTGGGCGACACGCCTATCCGCCTCTTCGCTCCCTGCAAGGCTGTAAGCTTGGCGGTGGTGCTTGCAAGTGAGAAGGCAGGTGCAGAGAGCACCGCGATCTGCCGGCGCTGTGCAGGCTGGAAAGGAAAGAGGGCTACCACTAGGATGTGCTGCAAATACAGGTTTCCACGCGTCGAGGGTAAGCTCCGCGTAAGCTCGTTGACCTCAAACTGTTCTCTGTGCGAGACTTAGCTGAGAAGCTTTCCGTTCAGATTCAGGCTGCAAGGCAGACCGAATGTGCTGCTACCTAGCGCTGAGAGAGAAAGTGCAGAGGCCAGGCGTGTTTGGGCAGAGGCAGCAGCCTGGAGCATTTCTCTGCCGGCACCGTGCTCTCTGGGCGAGAAGTAGACACCGCTTCCACTCCGGCACAATGAAGGAGCAGAGCACGGAGCTGGTATGCGCATCGCCCAGGCTGCCTCTCGCTTGTGTGCGGATTCACGTTAGCACTTGAAAACAGAAAGTTCAAGCTGCGGCTACTTGTGCTGCTACCTATTTCTCTTCCAGCTTTCCCTGGAAAGAATTGTGCCCAGCTTGATGCTTTTGAGATGCAGAGATGACAGTGGCAGATGCAGCGGAGACTGGAAATACAGAGTGCAGCGGAGAGTTTCTGGTGCTTTGACGTGAGGCAAGGGGAAAGTGCAGCCCAGCAGAGGCTTTGACTTCTGGAGCCTTTTTCTTTGGCAGCAGCTGCTGCAAGTGGGCAAGGGAGCTGCGAGAGTGAAGAAGGGGACGGTCCGTCTATGTGAGAAGGAAGCTGCCGAGGCGCAGTGTGTTGTGCTCAGTTTCAAGGCTGCCTGGAGGAGGGGGGAACTTGAAGAACGCCTTCTTTCTGGACGCCTCCTTCTGGCTGTGCTCCAGCTGCATGCACTCTGCAGCACTGAAGGTTTAGGAACCTGCTGCTGGCCAGCTTGTGTCCAGGAGTGCAAGGGCTGCGCCTTCCTTCCTGAAGCAGCCAGAGCATTCTCAGCTGCAGCTGCTTGTGAAGCAGCTCTTGGCTGGACATTTGAAATTGGCTCCCCTGAGTACATGAGCCCGGTGCCCAGCTGCTTGGTTCTTCGCCTTCTGTGCTCTGGACAGAACTGAAGCCCAGCCATGGCTTGGAGCTTTGCCGCTCTTCAGCGTGAGCACTGCACGCAGCCACGGTGTGCTGTGCAGGGATTTTCCTTCAGCTCGACGGACAAGCATTTTCTTGCTCTTTCAGCGAGTCCAAACTGGGCATGTAGCTCTCGCTCAGCGAAATGCGTCAGGCGAGAAACACTTGCTGGAGTAGCTTTTCGCTGGGCAAGACTTTCAACACAGCACCACAATTCGGGCAAGGAGCAGCAGAAAGGAAGACCATCTTTTGGTCCTGGCACCTTCTTCTGGGCGACACGCCTATCCGCCTCTTCTCTCCCTGCAAGGCTGTAAGCTTGGCGGTGGTGCTTGCAAGTGAGAAGGCAGGTGCAGAGAGCACCGCGATCTGCCGGCGCTGTGCAGGCTGGAAAGGAAAGAGGGCTACCACTAGGATGTGCTGCAAATACAGGTTTCCACGCGTCGAGGGTAAGCTCCGCGTAAGCTCGTTGACCTAAAACTGTTCTCTGTGCGAGACTTAGCTGAGAAGCTTTCCGTTCAGATTCAGGCTGCAAGGCAGACCGAATGTGCTGCTACCTAGCGCTGAGAGAGAAAGTGCAGAGGCCAGGCGTGTTTGGGCAGAGGCAGCAGCCTGGAGCATTTCTCTGCCGGCACCGTGCTCTCTGGGCGAGAAGTAGACACCGCTTCCACTCCGGCACAATGAAGGAGCAGAGC
Source organism: Corvus hawaiiensis (assembly GCF_020740725.1). Lineage (NCBI taxonomy): Eukaryota > Metazoa > Chordata > Aves > Passeriformes > Corvidae > Corvus > Corvus hawaiiensis. The sequence goes on from NC_063214.1 coordinate 15,772,385, forward strand.
ACGGAGCTGGTATGCGCATCGCCCAGGCTGCCTCTCGCTTGTGTGCGGATTCACGTTAGCACTTGAAAACAGAAAGTTCAAGCTGCGGCTACTTGTGCTGCTACCTATTTCTCTTCCAGCTTTCCCTGGAAAGAATTGTGCCCAGCTTGATGCTTTTGAGATGCAGAGATGACAGTGGCAGATGCAGCGGAGACTGGAAATACAGAGTGCAGCGGAGGGTTTCTGGTGCTTTGACGTGAGGCAAGGGGAAAGTGCAGCCCAGCAGAGGCTTTGACTTCTGGAGCCTTTTTCTTTGGCAGCAGCTGCTGCAAGTGGGCAAGGGAGCTGCGAGAGTGAAGAAGGGGACGGTCCGTCTATGTGAGAAGGAAGCTGCCGAGGCGCAGTGTGTTGTGCTCAGTTTCAAGGCTGCCTGGAGGAGGGGGGGACTTGAAGAACGCCTTCTTTCTGGACGCCTCTTTCTGGCTGTGCTCCAGCTGCATGCACTCTGCAGCACTGAAGGTTTAGGAACCTGCTGCTGGCCAGCTTGTGTCCAGGAGTGCAAGGGCTGCGCCTTCCTTCCTGAAGCAGCCAGAGCATTCTCAGCTGCAGCTGCTTGTGAAGCAGCTCTTGGCTGGACATTTGAAATTGGCTCCCCTGAGTACATGAGCCCGGTGCCCAGCTGCTTGGTTCTTCGCCTTCTGTGCTCTGGACAGAACTGAAGCCCAGCCATGGCTTGGAGCTTTGCCGCTCTTCAGCGTGAGCACTGCACGCAGCCACGGTGTGCTGTGCAGGGATTTTCCTTCAGCTCGACGGACAAGCATTTTCTTGCTCTTTCAGCGAGTCCAAACTGGGCATGTAGCTCTCGCTCAGCGAAATGCGTCAGGCGAGAAACACTTGCTGGAGTAGCTTTTCGCTGGGCAAGACTTTCAACACAGCACCACAATTCGGGCAAGGAGCAGCAGAAAGGAAGACCATCTTTTGGTCCTGGCACCTTCTTCTGGGCGACACGCCTATCCGCCTCTTCGCTCCCTGCAAGGCTGTAAGCTTGGCGGTGGTGCTTGCAAGTGAGAAGGCAGGTGCAGAGAGCACCGCGATCTGCCGGCGCTGTGCAGGCTGGAAAGGAAAGAGGGCTACCACTAGGATGTGCTGCAAATACAGGTTTCCACGCGTCGAGGGTAAGCTCCGCGTAAGCTCGTTGACCTCAAACTGTTCTCTGTGCGAGACTTAGCTGAGAAGCTTTCCGTTCAGATTCAGGCTGCAAGGCAGACCGAATGTGCTGCTACCTAGCGCTGAGAGAGAAAGTGCAGAGGCCAGGCGTGTTTGGGCAGAGGCAGCAGCCTGGAGCATTTCTCTGCCGGCACCGTGCTCTCTGGGCGAGAAGTAGACACCGCTTCCACTCCGGCACAATGAAGGAGCAGAGCACGGAGCTGGTATGCGCATCGCCCAGGCTGCCTCTCGCTTGTGTGCGGATTCACGTTAGCACTTGAAAACAGAAAGTTCAAGCTGCGGCTACTTGTGCTGCTACCTATTTCTCTTCCAGCTTTCCCTGGAAAGAATTGTGCCCAGCTTGATGCTTTTGAGATGCAGAGATGACAGTGGCAGATGCAGCGGAGACTGGAAATACAGAGTGCAGCGGAGAGTTTCTGGTGCTTTGACGTGAGGCAAGGGGAAAGTGCAGCCCAGCAGAGGCTTTGACTTCTGGAGCCTTTTTCTTTGGCAGCAGCTGCTGCAAGTGGGCAAGGGAGCTGCGAGAGTGAAGAAGGGGACGGTCCGTCTATGTGAGAAGGAAGCTGCCGAGGCGCAGTGTGTTGTGCTCAGTTTCAAGGCTGCCTGGAGGAGGGGGGGACTTGAAGAACGCCTTCTTTCTGGACGCCTCCTTCTGGCTGTGCTCCAGCTGCATGCACTCTGCAGCACTGAAGGTTTAGGAACCTGCTGCTGGCCAGCTTGTGTCCAGGAGTGCAAGGGCTGCGCCTTCCTTCCTGAAGCAGCCAGAGCATTCTCAGCTGCAGCTGCTTGTGAAGCAGCTCTTGGCTGGACATTTGAAATTGGCTCCCCTGAGTACATGAGCCCGGTGCCCAGCTGCTTGGTTCTTCGCCTTCTGTGCTCTGGACAGAACTGAAGCCCAGCCATGGCTTGGAGCTTTGCCGCTCTTCAGCGTGAGCACTGCACGCAGCCACGGTGTGCTGTGCAGGGATTTTCCTTCAGCTCGACGGACAAGCATTTTCTTGCTCTTTCAGCGAGTCCAAACTGGGCATGTAGCTCTCGCTCAGCGAAATGCGTCAGGCGAGAAACACTTGCTGGAGTAGCTTTTCGCTGGGCAAGACTTTCAACACAGCACCACAATTCGGGCAAGGAGCAGCAGAAAGGAAGACCATCTTTTGGTCCTGGCACCTTCTTCTGGGCGACACGCCTATCCGCCTCTTCGCTCCCTGCAAGGCTGTAAGCTTGGCGGTGGTGCTTGCAAGTGAGAAGGCAGGTGCAGAGAGCACCGCGATCTGCCGGCGCTGTGCAGGCTGGAAAGGAAAGAGGGCTACCACTAGGATGTGCTGCAAATACAGGTTTCCACGCGTCGAGGGTAAGCTCCGCGTAAGCTCGTTGACCTCAAACTGTTCTCTGTGCGAGACTTAGCTGAGAAGCTTTCCGTTCAGATTCAGGCTGCAAGGCAGACCGAATGTGCTGCTACCTAGCGCTGAGAGAGAAAGTGCAGAGGCCAGGCGTGTTTGGGCAGAGGCAGCAGCCTGGAGCATTTCTCTGCCGGCACCGTGCTCTCTGGGCGAGAAGTAGACACCGCTTCCACTCCGGCACAATGAAGGAGCAGAGCACGGAGCTGGTATGCGCATCGCCCAGGCTGCCTCTCGCTTGTGTGCGGATTCACGTTAGCACTTGAAAACAGAAAGTTCAAGCTGCGGCTACTTGTGCTGCTACCTATTTCTCTTCCAGCTTTCCCTGGAAAGAATTGTGCCCAGCTTGATGCTTTTGAGATGCAGAGATGACAGTGGCAGATGCAGCGGAGACTGGAAATACAGAGTGCAGCGGAGGGTTTCTGGTGCTTTGACGTGAGGCAAGGGGAAAGTGCAGCCCAGCAGAGGCTTTGACTTCTGGAGCCTTTTTCTTTGGCAGCAGCTGCTGCAAGTGGGCAAGGGAGCTGCGAGAGTGAAGAAGGGGACGGTCCGTCTATGTGAGAAGGAAGCTGCCGAGGCGCAGTGTGTTGTGCTCAGTTTCAAGGCTGCCTGGAGGAGGGGGGGACTTGAAGAACGCCTTCTTTCTGGACGCCTCCTTCTGGCTGTGCTCCAGCTGCATGCACTCTGCAGCACTGAAGGTTTAGGAACCTGCTGCTGGCCAGCTTGTGTCCAGGAGTGCAAGGGCTGCGCCTTCCTTCCTGAAGCAGCCAGAGCATTCTCAGCTGCAGCTGCTTGTGAAGCAGCTCTTGGCTGGACATTTGAAATTGGCTCCCCTGAGTACATGAGCCCGCTGCCCAGCTGCTTGGTTCTTCGCCTTCTGTGCTCTGGACAGAACTGAAGCCCAGCCATGGCTTGGAGCTTTGCCGCTCTTCAGCGTGAGCACTGCACGCAGCCACGGTGTGCTGTGCAGGGATTTTCCTTCAGCTCGACGGACAAGCATTTTCTTGCTCTTTCAGCGAGTCCAAACTGGGCATGTAGCTCTCGCTCAGCGAAATGCGTCAGGCGAGAAACACTTGCTGGAGTAGCTTTTCGCTGGGCAAGACTTTCAACACAGCACCACAATTCGGGCAAGGAGCAGCAGAAAGGAAGACCATCTTTTGGTCCTGGCACCTTCTTCTGGGCGACACGCCTATCCGCCTCTTCGCTCCCTGCAAGGCTGTAAGCTTGGCGGTGGTGCTTGCAAGTGAGAAGGCAGGTGCAGAGAGCACCGCGGTCTGCCGGCGCTGTGCAGGCTGGAAAGGAAAGAGGGCTACCACTAGGATGTGCTGCAAATACAGGTTTCCACGCGTCGAGGGTAAGCTCCGCGTAAGCTCGTTGACCTCAAACTGTTCTCTGTGCGAGACTTAGCTGAGAAGCTTTCCGTTCAGATTCAGGCTGCAAGGCAGACCGAATGTGCTGCTACCTAGCGCTGAGAGAGAAAGTGCAGAGGCCAGGCGTGTTTGGGCAGAGGCAGCAGCCTGGAGCATTTCTCTGCCGGCACCGTGCTCTCTGGGCGAGAAGTAGACACCGCTTCCACTCCGGCACAATGAAGGAGCAGAGCACGGAGCTGGTATGCGCATCGCCCAGGCTGCCTCTCGCTTGTGTGCGGATTCACGTTAGCACTTGAAAACAGAAAGTTCAAGCTGCGGCTACTTGTGCTGCTACCTATTTCTCTTCCAGCTTTCCCTGGAAAGAATTGTGCCCAGCTTGATGCTTTTGAGATGCAGAGATGACAGTGGCAGATGCAGCGGAGACTGGAAATACAGAGTGCAGCGGAGAGTTTCTGGTGCTTTGACGTGAGGCAAGGGGAAAGTGCAGCCCAGCAGAGGCTTTGACTTCTGGAGCCTTTTTCTTTGGCAGCAGCTGCTGCAAGTGGGCAAGGGAGCTGCGAGAGTGAAGAAGGGGACGGTCCGTCTATGTGAGAAGGAAGCTGCCGAGGCGCAGTGTGTTGTGCTCAGTTTCAAGGCTGCCTGGAGGAGGGGGGGACTTGAAGAACGCCTTCTTTCTGGACGCCTCCTTCTGGCTGTGCTCCAGCTGCATGCACTCTGCAGCACTGAAGGTTTAGGAACCTGCTGCTGGCCAGCTTGTGTCCAGGAGTGCAAGGGCTGCGCCTTCCTTCCTGAAGCAGCCAGAGCATTCTCAGCTGCAGCTGCTTGTGAAGCAGCTCTTGGCTGGACATTTGAAATTGGCTCCCCTGAGTACATGAGCCCGCTGCCCAGCTGCTTGGTTCTTCGCCTTCTGTGCTCTGGACAGAACTGAAGCCCAGCCATGGCTTGGAGCTTTGCCGCTCTTCAGCGTGAGCACTGCACGCAGCCACGGTGTGCTGTGCAGGGATTTTCCTTCAGCTCGACGGACAAGCATTTTCTTGCTCTTTCAGCGAGTCCAAACTGGGCATGTAGCTCTCGCTCAGCGAAATGCGTCAGGCGAGAAACACTTGCTGGAGTAGCTTTTCGCTGGGCAAGACTTTCAACACAGCACCACAATTCGGGCAAGGAGCAGCAGAAAGGAAGACCATCTTTTGGTCCTGGCACCTTCTTCTGGGCGACACGCCTATCCGCCTCTTCTCTCCCTGCAAGGCTGTAAGCTTGGCGGTGGTGCTTGCAAGTGAGAAGGCAGGTGCAGAGAGCACCGCGATCTGCCGGCGCTGTGCAGGCTGGAAAGGAAAGAGGGCTACCACTAGGATGTGCTGCAAATACAGGTTTCCACGCGTCGAGGGTAAGCTCCGCGTAAGCTCGTTGACCTCAAACTGTTCTCTGTGCGAGACTTAGCTGAGAAGCTTTCCGTTCAGATTCAGGCTGCAAGGCAGACCGAATGTGCTGCTACCTAGCGCTGAGAGAGAAAGTGCAGAGGCCAGGCGTGTTTGGGCAGAGGCAGCAGCCTGGAGCATTTCTCTGCCGGCACCGTGCTCTCTGGGCGAGAAGTAGACACCGGTTCCACTCCGGCACAATGAAGGAGCAGAGCACGGAGCTGGTATGCGCATCGCCCAGGCTGCCTCTCGCTTGTGTGCGGATTCACGTTAGCACTTGAAAACAGAAAGTTCAAGCTGCGGCTACTTGTGCTGCTACCTATTTCTCTTCCAGCTTTCCCTGGAAAGAATTGTGCCCATCTTGATGCTTTTGAGATGCAGAGATGACAGTGGCAGATGCAGCGGAGACTGGAAATACAGAGTGCAGCGGAGAGTTTCTGGTGCTTTGACGTGAGGCAAGGGGAAAGTGCAGCCCAGCAGAGGCTTTGACTTCTGGAGCCTTTTTCTTTGGCAGCAGCTGCTGCAAGTGGGCAAGGGAGCTGCGAGAGTGAAGAAGGGGACGGTCCGTCTATGTGAGAAGGAAGCTGCCGAGGCGCAGTGTGTTGTGCTCAGTTTCAAGGCTGCCTGGAGGAGGGGGGGACTTGAAGAACGCCTTCTTTCTGGACGCCTCCTTCTGGCTGTGCTCCAGCTGCATGCACTCTGCAGCACTGAACGTTTAGGAACCTGCTGCTGGCCAGCTTGTGTCCAGGAGTGCAAGGGCTGCGCCTTCCTTCCTGAAGCAGCCAGAGCATTCTCAGCTGCAGCTGCTTGTGAAGCAGCTCTTGGCTGGACATTTGAAATTGGCTCCCCTGAGTACATGAGCCCGGTGCCCAGCTGCTTGGTTCTTCGCCTTCTGTGCTCTGGACAGAACTGAAGCCCAGCCATGGCTTGGAGCTTTGCCGCTCTTCAGCGTGAGCACTGCACGCAGCCACGGTGTGCTGTGCAGGGATTTTCCTTCAGCTCGACGGACAAGCATTTTCTTGCTCTTTCAGCGAGCCGAAACTGGGCATGTAGCTCTCGCTCAGCGAAATGCGTCAGGCGAGAAACACTTGCTGGAGTAGCTTTTCGCTGGGCAAGACTTTCAACACAGCACCACAATTCGGGCAAGGAGCAGCAGAAAGGAAGACCATCTTTTGGTCCTGGCACCTTCTTCTGGGCGACACGCCTATCCGCCTCTTCTCTCCCTGCAAGGCTGTAAGCTTGGCGGTGGTGCTTGCAAGTGAGAAGGCAGGTGCAGAGAGCACCGCGATCTGCCGGCGCTGTGCAGGCTGGAAAGGAAAGAGGGCTACCACTAGGATGTGCTGCAAATACAGGTTTCCACGCGTCGAGGGTAAGCTCCGCGTAAGCTCGTTGACCTAAAACTGTTCTCTGTGCGAGACTTAGCTGAGAAGCTTTCCGTTCAGATTCAGGCTGCAAGGCAGACCGAATGTGCTGCTACCTAGCGCTGAGAGAGAAAGTGCAGAGGCCAGGCGTGTTTGGGCAGAGGCAGCAGCCTGGAGCATTTCTCTGCCGGCACCGTGCTCTCTGGGCGAGAAGTAGACACCGGTTCCACTCCGGCACAATGAAGGAGCAGAGCACGGAGCTGGTATGCGCATCGCCCAGGCTGCCTCTCGCTTGTGTGCGGATTCACGTTAGCACTTGAAAACAGAAAGTTCAAGCTGCGGCTACTTGTGCTGCTACCTATTTCTCTTCCAGCTTTCCCTGGAAAGAATTGTGCCCAGCTTGATGCTTTTGAGATGCAGAGATGACAGTGGCAGATGCAGCGGAGACTGGAAATACAGAGTGCAGCGGAGAGTTTCTGGTGCTTTGACGTGAGGCAAGGGGAAAGTGCAGCCCAGCAGAGGCTTTGACTTCTGGAGCCTTTTTCTTTGGCAGCAGCTGCTGCAAGTGGGCAAGGGAGCTGCGAGAGTGAAGAAGGGGACGGTCCGTCTATGTGAGAAGGAAGCTGCCGAGGCGCAGTGTGTTGTGCTCAGTTTCAAGGCTGCCTGGAGGAGGGGGGGACTTGAAGAACGCCTTCTTTCTGGACGCCTCCTTCTGGCTGTGCTCCAGCTGCATGCACTCTGCAGCACTGAACGTTTAGGAACCTGCTGCTGGCCAGCTTGTGTCCAGGAGTGCAAGGGCTGCGCCTTCCTTCCTGAAGCAGCCAGAGCATTCTCAGCTGCAGCTGCTTGTGAAGCAGCTCTTGGCTGGACATTTGAAATTGGCTCCCCTGAGTACATGAGCCCGGTGCCCAGCTGCTTGGTTCTTCGCCTTCTGTGCTCTGGACAGAACTGAAGCCCAGCCATGGCTTGGAGCTTTGCCGCTCTTCAGCGTGAGCACTGCACGCAGCCACGGTGTGCTGTGCAGGGATTTTCCTTCAGCTCGACGGACAAGCATTTTCTTGCTCTTTCAGCGAGTCCAAACTGGGCATGTAGCTCTCGCTCAGCGAAATGCGTCAGGCGAGAAACACTTGCTGGAGTAGCTTTTCGCTGGGCAAGACTTTCAACACAGCACCACAATTCGGGCAAGGAGCAGCAGAAAGGAAGACCATCTTTTGGTCCTGGCACCTTCTTCTGGGCGACACGCCTATCCGCCTCTTCTCTCCCTGCAAGGCTGTAAGCTTGGCGGTGGTGCTTGCAAGTGAGAAGGCAGGTGCAGAGAGCACCGCCATCAGCCGGCGCTGTGCAGGCTGGAAAGGAAAGAGGGCTACCACTAGGATGTGCTGCAAATACAGGTTTCCACGCGTCGAGGGTAAGCTCCGCGTAAGCTCGTTGACCTCAAACTGTTCTCTGTGCGAGACTTAGCTGAGAAGCTTTCCGTTCAGATTCAGGCTGCAAGGCAGACCGAATGTGCTGCTACCTAGCGCTGAGAGAGAAAGTGCAGAGGCCAGGCGTGTTTGGGCAGAGGCAGCAGCCTGGAGCATTTCTCTGCCGGCACCGTGCTCTCTGGGCGAGAAGTAGACACCGGTTCCACTCCGGCACAATGAAGGAGCAGAGCACGGAGCTGGTATGCGCATCGCCCAGGCTGCCTCTCGCTTGTGTGCGGATTCACGTTAGCACTTGAAAACAGAAAGTTCAAGCTGCGGCTACTTGTGCTGCTACCTATTTCTCTTCCAGCTTTCCCTGGAAAGAATTGTGCCCAGCTTGATGCTTTTGAGATGCAGAGATGACAGTGGCAGATGCAGCGGAGACTGGAAATACAGAGTGCAGCGGAGAGTTTCTGGTGCTTTGACGTGAGGCAAGGGGAAAGTGCAGCCCAGCAGAGGCTTTGACTTCTGGAGCCTTTTTCTTTGGCAGCAGCTGCTGCAAGTGGGCAAGGGAGCTGCGAGAGTGAAGAAGGGGACGGTCCGTCTATGTGAGAAGGAAGCTGCCGAGGCGCAGTGTGTTGTGCTCAGTTTCAAGGCTGCCTGGAGGAGGGGGGGACTTGAAGAACGCCTTCTTTCTGGACGCCTCCTTCTGGCTGTGCTCCAGCTGCATGCACTCTGCAGCACTGAAGGTTTAGGAACCTGCTGCTGGCCAGCTTGTGTCCAGGAGTGCAAGGGCTGCGCCTTCCTTCCTGAAGCAGCCAGAGCATTCTCAGCTGCAGCTGCTTGTGAAGCAGCTCTTGGCTGGACATTTGAAATTGGCTCCCCTGAGTACATGAGCCCGCTGCCCAGCTGCTTGGTTCTTCGCCTTCTGTGCTCTGGACAGAACTGAAGCCCAGCCATGGCTTGGAGCTTTGCCGCTCTTCAGCGTGAGCACTGCACGCAGCCACGGTGTGCTGTGCAGGGATTTTCCTTCAGCTCGACGGACAAGCATTTTCTTGCTCTTTCAGCGAGTCCAAACTGGGCATGTAGCTCTCGCTCAGCGAAATGCGTCAGGCGAGAAACACTTGCTGGAGTAGCTTTTCGCTGGGCAAGACTTTCAACACAGCACCACAATTCGGGCAAGGAGCAGCAGAAAGGAAGACCATCTTTTGGTCCTGGCACCTTCTTCTGGGCGACACGCCTATCCGCCTCTTCTCTCCCTGCAAGGCTGTAAGCTTGGCGGTGGTGCTTGCAAGTGAGAAGGCAGGTGCAGAGAGCACCGCGATCTGCCGGCGCTGTGCAGGCTGGAAAGGAAAGAGGGCTACCACTAGGATGTGCTGCAAATACAGGTTTCCACGCGTCGAGGGTAAGCTCCGCGTAAGCTCGTTGACCTCAAACTGTTCTCTGTGCGAGACTTAGCTGAGAAGCTTTCCGTTCAGATTCAGGCTGCAAGGCAGACCGAATGTGCTGCTACCTAGCGCTGAGAGAGAAAGTGCAGAGGCCAGGCGTGTTTGGGCAGAGGCAGCAGCCTGGAGCATTTCTCTGCCGGCACCGTGCTCTCTGGGCGAGAAGTAGACACCGGTTCCACTCCGGCACAATGAAGGAGCAGAGCACGGAGCTGGTATGCGCATCGCCCAGGCTGCCTCTCGCTTGTGTGCGGATTCACGTTAGCACTTGAAAACAGAAAGTTCAAGCTGCGGCTACTTGTGCTGCTACCTATTTCTCTTCCAGCTTTCCCTGGAAAGAATTGTGCCCAGCTTGATGCTTTTGAGATGCAGAGATGACAGTGGCAGATGCAGCGGAGACTGGAAATACAGAGTGCAGCCGAGAGTTTCTGGTGCTTTGACGTGAGGCAAGGGGAAAGTGCAGCCCAGCAGAGGCTTTGACTTCTGGAGCCTTTTTCTTTGGCAGCAGCTGCTGCAAGTGGGCAAGGGAGCTGCGAGAGTGAAGAAGGGGACGGTCCGTCTATGTGAGAAGGAAGCTGCCGAGGCGCAGTGTGTTGTGCTCAGTTTCAAGGCTGCCTGGAGGAGGGGGGAACTTGAAGAACGCCTTCTTTCTGGACGCCTCCTCCTGGCTGTGCTCCAGCTGCATGCACTCTGCAGCACTGAAGGTTTAGGAACCTGCTGCTGGCCAGCTTGTGTCCAGGAGTGCAAGGGCTGCGCCTTCCTTCCTGAAGCAGCCAGAGCATTCTCAGCTGCAGCTGCTTGTGAAGCAGCTCTTGGCTGGACATTTGAAATTGGCTCCCCTGAGTACATGAGCCCGGTGCCCAGCTGCTTGGTTCTTCGCCTTCTGTGCTCTGGACAGAACTGAAGCCCAGCCATGGCTTGGAGCTTTGCCGCTCTTCAGCGTGAGCACTGCACGCAGCCACGGTGTGCTGTGCAGGGATTTTCCTTCAGCTCGACGGACAAGCATTTTCTTGCTCTTTCAGCGAGTCCAAACTGGGCATGTAGCTCTCGCTCAGCGAAATGCGTCAGGCGAGAAACACTTGCTGGAGTAGCTTTTCGCTGGGCAAGACTTTCAACACAGCACCACAATTCGGGCAAGGAGCAGCAGAAAGGAAGACCATCTTTTGGTCCTGGCACCTTCTTCTGGGCGACACGCCTATCCGCCTCTTCGCTCCCTGCAAGGCTGTAAGCTTGGCGGTGGTGCTTGCAAGTGAGAAGGCAGGTGCAGAGAGCACCGCGATCTGCCGGCGCTGTGCAGGCTGGAAAGGAAAGAGGGCTACCACTAGGATGTGCTGCAAATACAGGTTTCCACGCGTCGAGGGTAAGCTCCGCGTAAGCTCGTTGACCTAAAACTGTTCTCTGTGCGAGACTTAGCTGAGAAGCTTTCCGTTCAGATTCAGGCTGCAAGGCAGACCGAATGTGCTGCTACCTAGCGCTGAGAGAGAAAGTGCAGAGGCCAGGCGTGTTTGGGCAGAGGCAGCAGCCTGGAGCATTTCTCTGCCGGCACCGTGCTCTCTGGGCGAGAAGTAGACACCGGTTCCACTCCGGCACAATGAAGGAGCAGAGCACGGAGCTCGTATGCGCATCGCCCAGGCTGCCTCTCGCTTGTGTGCGGATTCACGTTAGCACTTGAAAACAGAAAGTTCAAGCTGCGGCTACTTGTGCTGCTACCTATTTCTCTTCCAGCTTTCCCTGGAAAGAATTGTGCCCAGCTTGATGCTTTTGAGATGCAGAGATGACAGTGGCAGATGCAGCGGAGACTGGAAATACAGAGTGCAGCGGAGGGTTTCTGGTGCTTTGACGTGAGGCAAGGGGTAAGTGCAGCCCAGCAGAGGCTTTGACTTCTGGAGCCTTTTTCTTTGGCAGCAGCTGCTGCAAGTGGGCAAGGGAGCTGCGAGAGTGAAGAAGGGGACGGTCCGTCTATGTGAGAAGGAAGCTGCCGAGGCGCAGTGTGTTGTGCTCAGTTTCAAGGCTGCCTGGAGGAGGGGGGGACTTGAAGAACGCCTTCTTTCTGGACGCCTCCTTCTGGCTGTGCTCCAGCTGCATGCACTCTGCAGCACTGAACGTTTAGGAACCTGCTGCTGGCCAGCTTGTGTCCAGGAGTGCAAGGGCTGCGCCTTCCTTCCTGAAGCAGCCAGAGCATTCTCAGCTGCAGCTGCTTGTGAAGCAGCTCTTGGCTGGACATTTGAAATTGGCTCCCCTGAGTACATGAGCCCGGTGCCCAGCTGCTTGGTTCTTCGCCTTCTGTGCTCTGGACAGAACTGAAGCCCAGCCATGGCTTGGAGCTTTGCCGCTCTTCAGCGTGAGCACTGCACGCAGCCACGGTGTGCTGTGCAGGGATTTTCCTTCAGCTCGACGGACAAGCATTTTCTTGCTCTTTCAGCGAGTCCAAACTGGGCATGTAGCTCTCGCTCAGCGAAATGCGTCAGGCGAGAAACACTTGCTGGAGTAGCTTTTCGCTGGGCAAGACTTTCAACACAGCACCACAATTCGGGCAAGGAGCAGCAGAAAGGAAGACCATCTTTTGGTCCTGGCACCTTCTTCTGGGCGACACGCCTATCCGCCTCTTCGCTCCCTGCAAGGCTGTAAGCTTGGCGGTGGTGCTTGCAAGTGAGAAGGCAGGTGCAGAGAGCACCGCGATCTGCCGGCGCTGTGCAGGCTGGAAAGGAAAGAGGGCTACCACTAGGATGTGCTGCAAATACAGGTTTCCACGCGTCGAGGGTAAGCTCCGCGTAAGCTCGTTGACCTCAAACTGTTCTCTGTGCGAGACTTAGCTGAGAAGCTTTCCGTTCAGATTCAGGCTGCAAGGCAGACCGAATGTGCTGCTACCTAGCGCTGAGAGAGAAAGTGCAGAGGCCAGGCGTGTTTGGGCAGAGGCAGCAGCCTGGAGCATTTCTCTGCCGGCACCGTGCTCTCTGGGCGAGAAGTAGACACCGCTTCCACTCCGGCACAATGAAGGAGCAGAGCACGGAGCTGGTATGCGCATCGCCCAGGCTGCCTCTCGCTTGTGTGCGGATTCACGTTAGCACTTGAAAACAGAAAGTTCAAGCTGCGGCTACTTGTGCTGCTACCTATTTCTCTTCCAGCTTTCCCTGGAAAGAATTGTGCCCAGCTTGATGCTTTTGAGATGCAGAGATGACAGTGGCAGATGCAGCGGAGACTGGAAATACAGAGTGCAGCGGAGAGTTTCTGGTGCTTTGACGTGAGGCAAGGGGAAAGTGCAGCCCAGCAGAGGCTTTGACTTCTGGAGCCTTTTTCTTTGGCAGCAGCTGCTGCAAGTGGGCAAGGGAGCTGCGAGAGTGAAGAAGGGGACGGTCCGTCTATGTGAGAAGGAAGCTGCCGAGGCGCAGTGTGTTGTGCTCAGTTTCAAGGCTGCCTGGAGGAGGGGGGGACTTGAAGAACGCCTTCTTTCTGGACGCCTCCTTCTGGCTGTGCTCCAGCTGCATGCACTCTGCAGCACTGAAGGTTTAGGAACCTGCTGCTGGCCAGCTTGTGTCCAGGAGTGCAAGGGCTGCGCCTTCCTTCCTGAAGCAGCCAGAGCATTCTCAGCTGCAGCTGCTTGTGAAGCAGCTCTTGGCTGGACATTTGAAATTGGCTCCCCTGAGTACATGAGCCCGGTGCCCAGCTGCTTGGTTCTTCGCCTTCTGTGCTCTGGACAGAACTGAAGCCCAGCCATGGCTTGGAGCTTTGCCGCTCTTCAGCGTGAGCACTGCACGCAGCCACGGTGTGCTGTGCAGGGATTTTCCTTCAGCTCGACGGACAAGCATTTTCTTGCTCTTTCAGCGAGTCCAAACTGGGCATGTAGCTCTCGCTCAGCGAAATGCGTCAGGCGAGAAACACTTGCTGGAGTAGCTTTTCGCTGGGCAAGACTTTCAACACAGCACCACAATTCGGGCAAGGAGCAGCAGAAAGGAAGACCATCTTTTGGTCCTGGCACCTTCTTCTGGGCGACACGCCTATCCGCCTCTTCGCTCCCTGCAAGGCTGTAAGCTTGGCGGTGGTGCTTGCAAGTGAGAAGGCAGGTGCAGAGAGCACCGCGATCTGCCGGCGCTGTGCAGGCTGGAAAGGAAAGAGGGCTACCACTAGGATGTGCTGCAAATACAGGTTTCCACGCGTCGAGGGTAAGCTCCGCGTAAGCTCGTTGACCTCAAACTGTTCTCTGTGCGAGACTTAGCTGAGAAGCTTTCCGTTCAGATTCAGGCTGCAAGGCAGACCGAATGTGCTGCTACCTAGCGCTGAGAGAGAAAGTGCAGAGGCCAGGCGTGTTTGGGCAGAGGCAGCAGCCTGGAGCATTTCTCTGCCGGCACCGTGCTCTCTGGGCGAGAAGTAGACACCGGTTCCACTCCGGCACAATGAAGGAGCAGAGCACGGAGCTGGTATGCGCATCGCCCAGGCTGCCTCTCGCTTGTGTGCGGATTCACGTTAGCACTTGAAAACAGAAAGTTCAAGCTGCGGCTACTTGTGCTGCTACCTATTTCTCTTCCAGCTTTCCCTGGAAAGAATTGTGCCCATCTTGATGCTTTTGAGATGCAGAGATGACAGTGGCAGATGCAGCGGAGACTGGAAATACAGAGTGCAGCCGAGAGTTTCTGGTGCTTTGACGTGAGGCAAGGGGAAAGTGCAGCCCAGCAGAGGCTTTGACTTCTGGAGCCTTTTTCTTTGGCAGCAGCTGCTGCAAGTGGGCAAGGGAGCTGCGAGAGTGAAGAAGGGGACGGTCCGTCTATGTGAGAAGGAAGCTGCCGAGGCGCAGTGTGTTGTGCTCAGTTTCAAGGCTGCCTGGAGGAGGGGGGGACTTGAAGAACGCCTTCTTTCTGGACGCCTCCTTCTGGCTGTGCTCCAGCTGCATGCACTCTGCAGCACTGAAGGTTTAGGAACCTGCTGCTGGCCAGCTTGTGTCCAGGAGTGCAAGGGCTGCGCCTTCCTTCCTGAAGCAGCCAGAGCATTCTCAGCTGCAGCTGCTTGTGAAGCAGCTCTTGGCTGGACATTTGAAATTGGCTCCCCTGAGTACATGAGCCCGCTGCCCAGCTGCTTGGTTCTTCGCCTTCTGTGCTCTGGACAGAACTGAAGCCCAGCCATGGCTTGGAGCTTTGCCGCTCTTCAGCGTGAGCACTGCACGCAGCCACGGTGTGCTGTGCAGGGATTTTCCTTCAGCTCGACGGACAAGCATTTTCTTGCTCTTTCAGCGAGTCCAAACTGGGCATGTAGCTCTCGCTCAGCGAAATGCGTCAGGCGAGAAACACTTGCTGGAGTAGCTTTTCGCTGGGCAAGACTTTCAACACAGCACCACAATTCGGGCAAGGAGCAGCAGAAAGGAAGACCATCTTTTGGTCCTGGCACCTTCTTCTGGGCGACACGCCTATCCGCCTCTTCGCTCCCTGCAAGGCTGTAAGCTTGGCGGTGGTGCTTGCAAGTGAGAAGGCAGGTGCAGAGAGCACCGCGATCTGCCGGCGCTGTGCAGGCTGGAAAGGAAAGAGGGCTACCACTAGGATGTGCTGCAAATACAGGTTTCCACGCGTCGAGGGTAAGCTCCGCGTAAGCTCGTTGACCTCAAACTGTTCTCTGTGCGAGACTTAGCTGAGAAGCTTTCCGTTCAGATTCAGGCTGCAAGGCAGACCGAATGTGCTGCTACCTAGCGCTGAGAGAGAAAGTGCAGAGGCCAGGCGTGTTTGGGCAGAGGCAGCAGCCTGGAGCATTTCTCTGCCGGCACCGTGCTCTCTGGGCGAGAAGTAGACACCGGTTCCACTCCGGCACAATGAAGGAGCAGAGCACGGAGCTGGTATGCGCATCGCCCAGGCTGCCTCTCGCTTGTGTGCGGATTCACGTTAGCACTTGAAAACAGAAAGTTCAAGCTGCGGCTACTTGTGCTGCTACCTATTTCTCTTCCAGCTTTCCCTGGAAAGAATTGTGCCCAGCTTGATGCTTTTGAGATGCAGAGATGACAGTGGCAGATGCAGCGGAGACTGGAAATACAGAGTGCAGCCGAGAGTTTCTGGTGCTTTGACGTGAGGCAAGGGGAAAGTGCAGCCCAGCAGAGGCTTTGACTTCTGGAGCCTTTTTCTTTGGCAGCAGCTGCTGCAAGTGGGCAAGGGAGCTGCGAGAGTGAAGAAGGGGACGGTCCGTCTATGTGAGAAGGAAGCTGCCGAGGCGCAGTGTGTTGTGCTCAGTTTCAAGGCTGCCTGGAGGAGGGGGGGACTTGAAGAACGCCTTCTTTCTGGACGCCTCCTTCTGGCTGTGCTCCAGCTGCATGCACTCTGCAGCACTGAAGGTTTAGGAACCTGCTGCTGGCCAGCTTGTGTCCAGGAGTGCAAGGGCTGCGCCTTCCTTCCTGAAGCAGCCAGAGCATTCTCAGCTGCAGCTGCTTGTGAAGCAGCTCTTGGCTGGACATTTGAAATTGGCTCCCCTGAGTACATGAGCCCGGTGCCCAGCTGCTTGGTTCTTCGCCTTCTGTGCTCTGGACAGAACTGAAGCCCAGCCATGGCTTGGAGCTTTGCCGCTCTTCAGCGTGAGCACTGCACGCAGCCACGGTGTGCTGTGCAGGGATTTTCCTTCAGCTCGACGGACAAGCATTTTCTTGCTCTTTCAGCGAGTCCAAACTGGGCATGTAGCTCTCGCTCAGCGAAATGCGTCAGGCGAGAAACACTTGCTGGAGTAGCTTTTCGCTGGGCAAGACTTTCAACACAGCACCACAATTCGGGCAAGGAGCAGCAGAAAGGAAGACCATCTTTTGGTCCTGGCACCTTCTTCTGGGCGACACGCCTATCCGCCTCTTCGCTCCCTGCAAGGCTGTAAGCTTGGCGGTGGTGCTTGCAAGTGAGAAGGCAGGTGCAGAGAGCACCGCGATCTGCCGGCGCTGTGCAGGCTGGAAAGGAAAGAGGGCTACCACTAGGATGTGCTGCAAATACAGGTTTCCACGCGTCGAGGGTAAGCTCCGCGTAAGCTCGTTGACCTCAAACTGTTCTCTGTGCGAGACTTAGCTGAGAAGCTTTCCGTTCAGATTCAGGCTGCAAGGCAGACCGAATGTGCTGCTACCTAGCGCTGAGAGAGAAAGTGCAGAGGCCAGGCGTGTTTGGGCAGAGGCAGCAGCCTGGAGCATTTCTCTGCCGGCACCGTGCTCTCTGGGCGAGAAGTAGACACCGCTTCCACTCCGGCACAATGAAGGAGCAGAGCACGGAGCTGCTATGCGCATCGCCCAGGCTGCCTCTCGCTTGTGTGCGGATTCACGTTAGCACTTGAAAACAGAAAGTTCAAGCTGCGGCTACTTGTGCTGCTACCTATTTCTCTTCCAGCTTTCCCTGGAAAGAATTGTGCCCAGCTTGATGCTTTTGAGATGCAGAGATGACAGTGGCAGATGCAGCGGAGACTGGAAATACAGAGTGCAGCGGAGGGTTTCTGGTGCTTTGACGTGAGGCAAGGGGAAAGTGCAGCCCAGCAGAGGCTTTGACTTCTGGAGCCTTTTTCTTTGGCAGCAGCTGCTGCAAGTGGGCAAGGGAGCTGCGAGAGTGAAGAAGGGGACGGTCCGTCTATGTGAGAAGGAAGCTGCCGAGGCGCAGTGTGTTGTGCTCAGTTTCAAGGCTGCCTGGAGGAGGGGGGGACTTGAAGAACGCCTTCTTTCTGGACGCCTCCTTCTGGCTGTGCTCCAGCTGCATGCACTCTGCAGCACTGAAGGTTTAGGAACCTGCTGCTGGCCAGCTTGTGTCCAGGAGTGCAAGGGCTGCGCCTTCCTTCCTGAAGCAGCCAGAGCATTCTCAGCTGCAGCTGCTTGTGAAGCAGCTCTTGGCTGGACATTTGAAATTGGCTCCCCTGAGTACATGAGCCCGCTGCCCAGCTGCTTGGTTCTTCGCCTTCTGTGCTCTGGACAGAACTGAAGCCCAGCCATGGCTTGGAGCTTTGCCGCTCTTCAGCGTGAGCACTGCACGCAGCCACGGTGTGCTGTGCAGGGATTTTCCTTCAGCTCGACGGACAAGCATTTTCTTGCTCTTTCAGCGAGTCCAAACTGGGCATGTAGCTCTCGCTCAGCGAAATGCGTCAGGCGAGAAACACTTGCTGGAGTAGCTTTTCGCTGGGCAAGACTTTCAACACAGCACCACAATTCGGGCAAGGAGCAGCAGAAAGGAAGACCATCTTTTGGTCCTGGCACCTTCTTCTGGGCGACACGCCTATCCGCCTCTTCGCTCCCTGCAAGGCTGTAAGCTTGGCGGTGGTGCTTGCAAGTGAGAAGGCAGGTGCAGAGAGCACCGCGATCTGCCGGCGCTGTGCAGGCTGGAAAGGAAAGAGGGCTACCACTAGGATGTGCTGCAAATACAGGTTTCCACGCGTCGAGGGTAAGCTCCGCGTAAGCTCGTTGACCTAAAACTGTTCTCTGTGCGAGACTTAGCTGAGAAGCTTTCCGTTCAGATTCAGGCTGCAAGGCAGACCGAATGTGCTGCTACCTAGCGCTGAGAGAGAAAGTGCAGAGGCCAGGCGTGTTTGGGCAGAGGCAGCAGCCTGGAGCATTTCTCTGCCGGCACCGTGCTCTCTGGGCGAGAAGTAGACACCGGTTCCACTCCGGCACAATGAAGGAGCAGAGCACGGAGCTGGTATGCGCATCGCCCAGGCTGCCTCTCGCTTGTGTGCGGATTCACGTTAGCACTTGAAAACAGAAAGTTCAAGCTGCGGCTACTTGTGCTGCTACCTATTTCTCTTCCAGCTTTCCCTGGAAAGAATTGTGCCCAGCTTGATGCTTTTGAGATGCAGAGATGACAGTGGCAGATGCAGCGGAGACTGGAAATACAGAGTGCAGCGGAGAGTTTCTGGTGCTTTGACGTGAGGCAAGGGGAAAGTGCAGCCCAGCAGAGGCTTTGACTTCTGGAGCCTTTTTCTTTGGCAGCAGCTGCTGCAAGTGGGCAAGGGAGCTGCGAGAGTGAAGAAGGGGACGGTCCGTCTATGTGAGAAGGAAGCTGCCGAGGCGCAGTGTGTTGTGCTCAGTTTCAAGGCTGCCTGGAGGAGGGGGGGACTTGAAGAACGCCTTCTTTCTGGACGCCTCCTTCTGGCTGTGCTCCAGCTGCATGCACTCTGCAGCACTGAACGTTTAGGAACCTGCTGCTGGCCAGCTTGTGTCCAGGAGTGCAAGGGCTGCGCCTTCCTTCCTGAAGCAGCCAGAGCATTCTCAGCTGCAGCTGCTTGTGAAGCAGCTCTTGGCTGGACATTTGAAATTGGCTCCCCTGAGTACATGAGCCCGCTGCCCAGCTGCTTGGTTCTTCGCCTTCTGTGCTCTGGACAGAACTGAAGCCCAGCCATGGCTTGGAGCTTTGCCGCTCTTCAGCGTGAGCACTGCACGCAGCCACGGTGTGCTGTGCAGGGATTTTCCTTCAGCTCGACGGACAAGCATTTTCTTGCTCTTTCAGCGAGTCCAAACTGGGCATGTAGCTCTCGCTCAGCGAAATGCGTCAGGCGAGAAACACTTGCTGGAGTAGCTTTTCGCTGGGCAAGACTTTCAACACAGCACCACAATTCGGGCAAGGAGCAGCAGAAAGGAAGACCATCTTTTGGTCCTGGCACCTTCTTCTGGGCGACACGCCTATCCGCCTCTTCGCTCCCTGCAAGGCTGTAAGCTTGGCGGTGGTGCTTGCAAGTGAGAAGGCAGGTGTAGAGAGCACCGCGATCTGCCGGCGCTGTGCAGGCTGGAAAGGAAAGAGGGCTACCACTAGGATGTGCTGCAAATACAGGTTTCCACGCGTCGAGGGTAAGCTCCGCGTAAGCTCGTTGACCTAAAACTGTTCTCTGTGCGAGACGTAGCTGAGAAGCTTTCCGTTCAGATTCAGGCTACAAGGCAGACCGAATGTGCTGCTACCTAGCGCTGAGAGAGAAAGTGCAGAGGCCAGGCGTGTTTGGGCAGAGGCAGCAGCCTGGAGCATTTCTCTGCCGGCACCGTGCTCTCTGGGCGAGAAGTAGACACCGCTTCCACTCCGGCACAATGAAGGAGCAGAGCACGGAGCTGGTATGCGCATCGCCCAGGCTGCCTCTCGCTTGTGTGCGGATTCACGTTAGCACTTGAAAACAGAAAGTTCAAGCTGCGGCTACTTGTGCTGCTACCTATTTCTCTTCCAGCTTTCCCTGGAAAGAATTGTGCCCAGCTTGATGCTTTTGAGATGCAGAGATGACAGTGGCAGATGCAGCGGAGACTGGAAATACAGAGTGCAGCGGAGAGTTTCTGGTGCTTTGACGTGAGGCAAGGGGAAAGTGCAGCCCAGCAGAGGCTTTGACTTCTGGAGCCTTTTTCTTTGGCAGCAGCTGCTGCAAGTGGGCAAGGGAGCTGCGAGAGTGAAGAAGGGGACGGTCCGTCTATGTGAGAAGGAAGCTGCCGAGGCGCAGTGTGTTGTGCTCAGTTTCAAGGCTGCCTGGAGGAGGGGGGGACTTGAAGAACGCCTTCTTTCTGGACGCCTCCTTCTGGCTGTGCTCCAGCTGCATGCACTCTGCAGCACTGAAGGTTTAGGAACCTGCTGCTGGCCAGCTTGTGTCCAGGAGTGCAAGGGCTGCGCCTTCCTTCCTGAAGCAGCCAGAGCATTCTCAGCTGCAGCTGCTTGTGAAGCAGCTCTTGGCTGGACATTTGAAATTGGCTCCCCTGAGTACATGAGCCCGGTGCCCAGCTGCTTGGTTCTTCGCCTTCTGTGCTCTGGACAGAACTGAAGCCCAGCCATGGCTTGGAGCTTTGCCGCTCTTCAGCGTGAGCACTGCACGCAGCCACGGTGTGCTGTGCAGGGATTTTCCTTCAGCTCGACGGACAAGCATTTTCTTGCTCTTTCAGCGAGTCCAAACTGGGCATGTAGCTCTCGCTCAGCGAAATGCGTCAGGCGAGAAACACTTGCTGGAGTAGCTTTTCGCTGGGCAAGACTTTCAACACAGCACCACAATTCGGGCAAGGAGCAGCAGAAAGGAAGACCATCTTTTGGTCCTGGCACCTTCTTCTGGGCGACACGCCTATCCGCCTCTTCTCTCCCTGCAAGGCTGTAAGCTTGGCGGTGGTGCTTGCAAGTGAGAAGGCAGGTGCAGAGAGCACCGCGGTCTGCCGGCGCTGTGCAGGCTGGAAAGGAAAGAGGGCTACCACTAGGATGTGCTGCAAATACAGGTTTCCACGCGTCGAGGGTAAGCTCCGCGTAAGCTCGTTGACCTAAAACTGTTCTCTGTGCGAGACTTAGCTGAGAAGCTTTCCGTTCAGATTCAGGCTGCAAGGCAGACCGAATGTGCTGCTACCTAGCGCTGAGAGAGAAAGTGCAGAGGCCAGGCGTGTTTGGGCAGAGGCAGCAGCCTGGAGCATTTCTCTGCCGGCACCGTGCTCTCTGGGCGAGAAGTAGACACCGGTTCCACTCCGGCACAATGAAGGAGCAGAGCACGGAGCTGGTATGCGCATCGCCCAGGCTGCCTCTCGCTTGTGTGCGGATTCACGTTAGCACTTGAAAACAGAAAGTTCAAGCTGCGGCTACTTGTGCTGCTACCTATTTCTCTTCCAGCTTTCCCTGGAAAGAATTGTGCCCAGCTTGATGCTTTTGAGATGCAGAGATGACAGTGGCAGATGCAGCGGAGACTGGAAATACAGAGTGCAGCCGAGAGTTTCTGGTGCTTTGACGTGAGGCAAGGGGAAAGTGCAGCCCAGCAGAGGCTTTGACTTCTGGAGCCTTTTTCTTTGGCAGCAGCTGCTGCAAGTGGGCAAGGGAGCTGCGAGAGTGAAGAAGGGGACGGTCCGTCTATGTGAGAAGGAAGCTGCCGAGGCGCAGTGTGTTGTGCTCAGTTTCAAGGCTGCCTGGAGGAGGGGGGGACTTGAAGAATGCCTTCTTTCTGGACGCCTCCTTCTGGCTGTGCTCCAGCTGCATGCACTCTGCAGCACTGAAGGTTTAGGAACCTGCTGCTGGCCAGCTTGTGTCCAGGAGTGCAAGGGCTGCGCCTTCCTTCCTGAAGCAGCCAGAGCATTCTCAGCTGCAGCTGCTTGTGAAGCAGCTCTTGGCTGGACATTTGAAATTGGCTCCCCTGAGTACATGAGCCCGGTGCCCAGCTGCTTGGTTCTTCGCCTTCTGTGCTCTGGACAGAACTGAAGCCCAGCCATGGCTTGGAGCTTTGCCGCTCTTCAGCGTGAGCACTGCACGCAGCCACGGTGTGCTGTGCAGGGATTTTCCTTCAGCTCGACGGACAAGCATTTTCTTGCTCTTTCAGCGAGTCCAAACTGGGCATGTAGCTCTCGCTCAGCGAAATGCGTCAGGCGAGAAACACTTGCTGGAGTAGCTTTTCGCTGGGCAAGACTTTCAACACAGCACCACAATTCAGGCAAGGAGCAGCAGAAAGGAAGACCATCTTTTGGTCCTGGCACCTTCTTCTGGGCGACACGCCTATCCGCCTCTTCGCTCCCTGCAAGGCTGTAAGCTTGGCGGTGGTGCTTGCAAGTGAGAAGGCAGGTGCAGAGAGCACCGCGATCTGCCGGCGCTGTGCAGGCTGGAAAGGAAAGAGGGCTACCACTAGGATGTGCTGCAAATACAGGTTTCCACGCGTCGAGGGTAAGCTCCGCGTAAGCTCGTTGACCTCAAACTGTTCTCTGTGCGAGACTTAGCTGAGAAGCTTTCCGTTCAGATTCAGGCTGCAAGGCAGACCGAATGTGCTGCTACCTAGCGCTGAGAGAGAAAGTGCAGAGGCCAGGCGTGTTTGGGCAGAGGCAGCAGCCTGGAGCATTTCTCTGCCGGCACCGTGCTCTCTGGGCGAGAAGTAGACACCGGTTCCACTCCGGCACAATGAAGGAGCAGAGCACGGAGCTGGTATGCGCATCGCCCAGGCTGCCTCTCGCTTGTGTGCGGATTCACGTTAGCACTTGAAAACAGAAAGTTCAAGCTGCGGCTACTTGTGCTGCTACCTATTTCTCTTCCAGCTTTCCCTGGAAAGAATTGTGCCCAGCTTGATGCTTTTGAGATGCAGAGATGACAGTGGCAGATGCAGCGGAGACTGGAAATACAGAGTGCAGCCGAGAGTTTCTGGTGCTTTGACGTGAGGCAAGGGGAAAGTGCAGCCCAGCAGAGGCTTTGACTTCTGGAGCCTTTTTCTTTGGCAGCAGCTGCTGCAAGTGGGCAAGGGAGCTGCGAGAGTGAAGAAGGGGACGGTCCGTCTATGTGAGAAGGAAGCTGCCGAGGCGCAGTGTGTTGTGCTCAGTTTCAAGGCTGCCTGGAGGAGGGGGGGACTTGAAGAACGCCTTCTTTCTGGACGCCTCCTTCTGGCTGTGCTGCAGCTGCATGCACTCTGCAGCACTGAAGGTTTAGGAACCTGCTGCTGGCCAGCTTGTGTCCAGGAGTGCAAGGGCTGCGCCTTCCTTCCTGAAGCAGCCAGAGCATTCTCAGCTGCAGCTGCTTGTGAAGCAGCTCTTGGCTGGACATTTGAAATTGGCTCCCCTGAGTACATGAGCCCGCTGCCCAGCTGCTTGGTTCTTCGCCTTCTGTGCTCTGGACAGAACTGAAGCCCAGCCATGGCTTGGAGCTTTGCCGCTCTTCAGCGTGAGCACTGCACGCAGCCACGGTGTGCTGTGCAGGGATTTTCCTTCAGCTCGACGGACAAGCATTTTCTTGCTCTTTCAGCGAGTCCAAACTGGGCATGTAGCTCTCGCTCAGCGAAATGCGTCAGGCGAGAAACACTTGCTGGAGTAGCTTTTCGCTGGGCAAGACTTTCAACACAGCACCACAATTCGGGCAAGGAGCAGCAGAAAGGAAGACCATCTTTTGGTCCTGGCACCTTCTTCTGGGCGACACGCCTATCCGCCTCTTCGCTCCCTGCAAGGCTGTAAGCTTGGCGGTGGTGCTTGCAAGTGAGAAGGCAGGTGCAGAGAGCACCGCGATCTGCCGGCGCTGTGCAGGCTGGAAAGGAAAGAGGGCTACCACTAGGATGTGCTGCAAATACAGGTTTCCACGCGACGAGGGTAAGCTCCGCGTAAGCTCGTTGACCTCAAACTGTTCTCTGTGCGAGACTTAGCTGAGAAGCTTTCCGTTCAGATTCAGGCTGCAAGGCAGACCGAATGTGCTGCTACCTAGCGCTGAGAGAGAAAGTGCAGAGGCCAGGCGTGTTTGGGCAGAGGCAGCAGCCTGGAGCATTTCTCTGCCGGCACCGTGCTCTCTGGGCGAGAAGTAGACACCGGTTCCACTCCGGCACAATGAAGGAGCAGAGCACGGAGCTGGTATGCGCATCGCCCAGGCTGCCTCTCGCTTGTGTGCGGATTCACGTTAGCACTTGAAAACAGAAAGTTCAAGCTGCGGCTACTTGTGCTGCTACCTATTTCTCTTCCAGCTTTCCCTGGAAAGAATTGTGCCCAGCTTGATGCTTTTGAGATGCAGAGATGACAGTGGCAGATGCAGCGGAGACTGGAAATACAGAGTGCAGCGGAGAGTTTCTGGTGCTTTGACGTGAGGCAAGGGGAAAGTGCAGCCCAGCAGAGGCTTTGACTTCTGGAGCCTTTTTCTTTGGCAGCAGCTGCTGCAAGTGGGCAAGGGAGCTGCGAGAGTGAAGAAGGGGACGGTCCGTCTATGTGAGAAGGAAGCTGCCGAGGCGCAGTGTGTTGTGCTCAGTTTCAAGGCTGCCTGGAGGAGGGGGGGACTTGAAGAACGCCTTCTTTCTGGACGCCTCCTTCTGGCTGTGCTCCAGCTGCATGCACTCTGCAGCACTGAACGTTTAGGAACCTGCTGCTGGCCAGCTTGTGTCCAGGAGTGCAAGGGCTGCGCCTTCCTTCCTGAAGCAGCCAGAGCATTCTCAGCTGCAGCTGCTTGTGAAGCAGCTCTTGGCTGGACATTTGAAATTGGCTCCCCTGAGTACATGAGCCCGGTGCCCAGCTGCTTGGTTCTTCGCCTTCTGTGCTCTGGACAGAACTGAAGCCCAGCCATGGCTTGGAGCTTTGCCGCTCTTCAGCGTGAGCACTGCACGCAGCCACGGTGTGCTGTGCAGGGATTTTCCTTCAGCTCGACGGACAAGCATTTTCTTGCTCTTTCAGCGAGTCCAAACTGGGCATGTAGCTCTCGCTCAGCGAAATGCGTCAGGCGAGAAACACTTGCTGGAGTAGCTTTTCGCTGGGCAAGACTTTCAACACAGCACCACAATTCGGGCAAGGAGCAGCAGAAAGGAAGACCATCTTTTGGTCCTGGCACCTTCTTCTGGGCGACACGCCTATCCGCCTCTTCGCTCCCTGCAAGGCTGTAAGCTTGGCGGTGGTGCTTGCAAGTGAGAAGGCAGGTGCAGAGAGCACCGCGATCTGCCGGCGCTGTGCAGGCTGGAAAGGAAAGAGGGCTACCACTAGGATGTGCTGCAAATACAGGTTTCCACGCGACGAGGGTAAGCTCCGCGTAAGCTCGTTGACCTAAAACTGTGCGAGACGTAGCTGAGAAGCTTTCCGTTCAGATTCAGGCTGCAAGGCAGACCGAATGTGCTGCTACCTAGCGCTGAGAGAGAAAGTGCAGAGGCCAGGCGTGTTTGGGCAGAGGCAGCAGCCTGGAGCATTTCTCTGCCGGCACCGTGCTCTCTGGGCGAGAAGTAGACACCGGTTCCACTCCGGCACAATGAAGGAGCAGAGCACGGAGCTGGTATGCGCATCGCCCAGGCTGCCTCTCGCTTGTGTGCGGATTCACGTTAGCACTTGAAAACAGAAAGTTCAAGCTGCGGCTACTTGTGCTGCTACCTATTTCTCTTCCAGCTTTCCCTGGAAAGAATTGTGCCCAGCTTGATGCTTTTGAGATGCAGAGATGACAGTGGCAGATGCAGCGGAGACTGGAAATACAGAGTGCAGCGGAGAGTTTCTGGTGCTTTGACGTGAGGCAAGGGGAAAGTGCAGCCCAGCAGAGGCTTTGACTTCTGGAGCCTTTTTCTTTGGCAGCAGCTGCTGCAAGTGGGCAAGGGAGCTGCGAGAGTGAAGAAGGGGACGGTCCGTCTATGTGAGAAGGAAGCTGCCGAGGCGCAGTGTGTTGTGCTCAGTTTCAAGGCTGCCTGGAGGAGGGGGGGACTTGAAGAACGCCTTCTTTCTGGACGCCTCCTTCTGGCTGTGCTCCAGCTGCATGCACTCTGCAGCACTGAAGGTTTAGGAACCTGCTGCTGGCCAGCTTGTGTCCAGGAGTGCAAGGGCTGCGCCTTCCTTCCTGAAGCAGCCAGAGCATTCTCAGCTGCAGCTGCTTGTGAAGCAGCTCTTGGCTGGACATTTGAAATTGGCTCCCCTGAGTACATGAGCCCGGTGCCCAGCTGCTTGGTTCTTCGCCTTCTGTGCTCTGGACAGAACTGAAGCCCAGCCATGGCTTGGAGCTTTGCCGCTCTTCAGCGTGAGCACTGCACGCAGCCACGGTGTGCTGTGCAGGGATTTTCCTTCAGCTCGACGGACAAGCATTTTCTTGCTCTTTCAGCGAGTCCAAACTGGGCATGTAGCTCTCGCTCAGCGAAATGCGTCAGGCGAGAAACACTTGCTGGAGTAGCTTTTCGCTGGGCAAGACTTTCAACACAGCACCACAATTCGGGCAAGGAGCAGCAGAAAGGAAGACCATCTTTTGGTCCTGGCACCTTCTTCTGGGCGACACGCCTATCCGCCTCTTCGCTCCCTGCAAGGCTGTAAGCTTGGCGGTGGTGCTTGCAAGTGAGAAGGCAGGTGTAGAGAGCACCGCGATCTGCCGGCGCTGTGCAGGCTGGAAAGGAAAGAGGGCTACCACTAGGATGTGCTGCAAATACAGGTTTCCACGCGTCGAGGGTAAGCTCCGCGTAAGCTCGTTGACCTAAAACTGTTCTCTGTGCGAGACTTAGCTGAGAAGCTTTCCGTTCAGATTCAGGCTACAAGGCAGACCGAATGTGCTGCTACCTAGCGCTGAGAGAGAAAGTGCAGAGGCCAGGCGTGTTTGGGCAGAGGCAGCAGCCTGGAGCATTTCTCTGCCGGCACCGTGCTCTCTGGGCGAGAAGTAGACACCGCTTCCACTCCGGCACAATGAAGGAGCAGAGCACGGAGCTGGTATGCGCATCGCCCAGGCTGCCTCTCGCTTGTGTGCGGATTCACGTTAGCACTTGAAAACAGAAAGTTCAAGCTGCGGCTACTTGTGCTGCTACCTATTTCTCTTCCAGCTTTCCCTGGAAAGAATTGTGCCCAGCTTGATGCTTTTGAGATGCAGAGATGACAGTGGCAGATGCAGCGGAGACTGGAAATACAGAGTGCAGCCGAGAGTTTCTGGTGCTTTGACGTGAGGCAAGGGGAAAGTGCAGCCCAGCAGAGGCTTTGACTTCTGGAGCCTTTTTCTTTGGCAGCAGCTGCTGCAAGTGGGCAAGGGAGCTGCGAGAGTGAAGAAGGGGACGGTCCGTCTATGTGAGAAGGAAGCTGCCGAGGCGCAGTGTGTTGTGCTCAGTTTCAAGGCTGCCTGGAGGAGGGGGGGACTTGAAGAACGCCTTCTTTCTGGACGCCTCCTTCTGGCTGTGCTCCAGCTGCATGCACTCTGCAGCACTGAAGGTTTAGGAACCTGCTGCTGGCCAGCTTGTGTCCAGGAGTGCAAGGGCTGCGCCTTCCTTCCTGAAGCAGCCAGAGCATTCTCAGCTGCAGCTGCTTGTGAAGCAGCTCTTGGCTGGACATTTGAAATTGGCTCCCCTGAGTACATGAGCCCGCTGCCCAGCTGCTTGGTTCTTCGCCTTCTGTGCTCTGGACAGAACTGAAGCCCAGCCATGGCTTGGAGCTTTGCCGCTCTTCAGCGTGAGCACTGCACGCAGCCACGGTGTGCTGTGCAGGGATTTTCCTTCAGCTCGACGGACAAGCATTTTCTTGCTCTTTCAGCGAGTCCAAACTGGGCATGTAGCTCTCGCTCAGCGAAATGCGTCAGGCGAGAAACACTTGCTGGAGTAGCTTTTCGCTGGGCAAGACTTTCAACACAGCACCACAATTCGGGCAAGGAGCAGCAGAAAGGAAGACCATCTTTTGGTCCTGGCACCTTCTTCTGGGCGACACGCCTATCCGCCTCTTCGCTCCCTGCAAGGCTGTAAGCTTGGCGGTGGTGCTTGCAAGTGAGAAGGCAGGTGCAGAGAGCACCGCGATCTGCCGGCGCTGTGCAGGCTGGAAAGGAAAGAGGGCTACCACTAGGATGTGCTGCAAATACAGGTTTCCACGCGACGAGGGTAAGCTCCGCGTAAGCTCGTTGACCTAAAACTGTTCTCTGTGCGAGACGTAGCTGAGAAGCTTTCCGTTCAGATTCAGGCTACAAGGCAGACCGAATGTGCTGCTACCTAGCGCTGAGAGAGAAAGTGCAGAGGCCAGGCGTGTTTGGGCAGAGGCAGCAGCCTGGAGCATTTCTCTGCCGGCACCGTGCTCTCTGGGCGAGAAGTAGACACCGCTTCCACTCCGGCACAATGAAGGAGCAGAGCACGGAGCTGGTATGCGCATCGCCCAGGCTGCCTCTCGCTTGTGTGCGGATTCACGTTAGCACTTGAAAACAGAAAGTTCAAGCTGCGGCTACTTGTGCTGCTACCTATTTCTCTTCCAGCTTTCCCTGGAAAGAATTGTGCCCAGCTTGATGCTTTTGAGATGCAGAGATGACAGTGGCAGATGCAGCGGAGACTGGAAATACAGAGTGCAGCCGAGAGTTTCTGGTGCTTTGACGTGAGGCAAGGGGAAAGTGCAGCCCAGCAGAGGCTTTGACTTCTGGAGCCTTTTTCTTTGGCAGCAGCTGCTGCAAGTGGGCAAGGGAGCTGCGAGAGTGAAGAAGGGGACGGTCCGTCTATGTGAGAAGGAAGCTGCCGAGGCGCAGTGTGTTGTGCTCAGTTTCAAGGCTGCCTGGAGGAGGGGGGGACTTGAAGAACGCCTTCTTTCTGGACGCCTCCTTCTGGCTGTGCTCCAGCTGCATGCACTCTGCAGCACTGAACGTTTAGGAACCTGCTGCTGGCCAGCTTGTGTCCAGGAGTGCAAGGGCTGCGCCTTCCTTCCTGAAGCAGCCAGAGCATTCTCAGCTGCAGCTGCTTGTGAAGCAGCTCTTGGCTGGACATTTGAAATTGGCTCCCCTGAGTACATGAGCCCGGTGCCCAGCTGCTTGGTTCTTCGCCTTCTGTGCTCTGGACAGAACTGAAGCCCAGCCATGGCTTGGAGCTTTGCCGCTCTTCAGCGTGAGCACTGCACGCAGCCACGGTGTGCTGTGCAGGGATTTTCCTTCAGCTCGACGGACAAGCATTTTCTTGCTCTTTCAGCGAGTCCAAACTGGGCATGTAGCTCTCGCTCAGCGAAATGCGTCAGGCGAGAAACACTTGCTGGAGTAGCTTTTCGCTGGGCAAGACTTTCAACACAGCACCACAATTCGGGCAAGGAGCAGCAGAAAGGAAGACCATCTTTTGGTCCTGGCACCTTCTTCTGGGCGACACGCCTATCCGCCTCTTCGCTCCCTGCAAGGCTGTAAGCTTGGCGGTGGTGCTTGCAAGTGAGAAGGCAGGTGCAGAGAGCACCGCCATCAGCCGGCGCTGTGCAGGCTGGAAAGGAAAGAGGGCTACCACTAGGATGTGCTGCAAATACAGGTTTCCACGCGTCGAGGGTAAGCTCCGCGTAAGCTCGTTGACCTCAAACTGTTCTCTGTGCGAGACTTAGCTGAGAAGCTTTCCGTTCAGATTCAGGCTGCAAGGCAGACCGAATGTGCTGCTACCTAGCGCTGAGAGAGAAAGTGCAGAGGCCAGGCGTGTTTGGGCAGAGGCAGCAGCCTGGAGCATTTCTCTGCCGGCACCGTGCTCTCTGGGCGAGAAGTAGACACCGCTTCCACTCCGGCACAATGAAGGAGCAGAGCACGGAGCTGGTATGCGCATCGCCCAGGCTGCCTCTCGCTTGTGTGCGGATTCACGTTAGCACTTGAAAACAGAAAGTTCAAGCTGCGGCTACTTGTGCTGCTACCTATTTCTCTTCCAGCTTTCCCTGGAAAGAATTGTGCCCAGCTTGATGCTTTTGAGATGCAGAGATGACAGTGGCAGATGCAGCGGAGACTGGAAATACAGAGTGCAGCGGAGAGTTTCTGGTGCTTTGACGTGAGGCAAGGGGAAAGTGCAGCCCAGCAGAGGCTTTGACTTCTGGAGCCTTTTTCTTTGGCAGCAGCTGCTGCAAGTGGGCAAGGGAGCTGCGAGAGTGAAGAAGGGGACGGTCCGTCTATGTGAGAAGGAAGCTGCCGAGGCGCAGTGTGTTGTGCTCAGTTTCAAGGCTGCCTGGAGGAGGGGGGGACTTGAAGAACGCCTTCTTTCTGGACGCCTCCTTCTGGCTGTGCTCCAGCTGCATGCACTCTGCAGCACTGAACGTTTAGGAACCTGCTGCTGGCCAGCTTGTGTCCAGGAGTGCAAGGGCTGCGCCTTCCTTCCTGAAGCAGCCAGAGCATTCTCAGCTGCAGCTGCTTGTGAAGCAGCTCTTGGCTGGACATTTGAAATTGGCTCCCCTGAGTACATGAGCCCGCTGCCCAGCTGCTTGGTTCTTCGCCTTCTGTGCTCTGGACAGAACTGAAGCCCAGCCATGGCTTGGAGCTTTGCCGCTCTTCAGCGTGAGCACTGCACGCAGCCACGGTGTGCTGTGCAGGGATTTTCCTTCAGCTCGACGGACAAGCATTTTCTTGCTCTTTCAGCGAGTCCAAACTGGGCATGTAGCTCTCGCTCAGCGAAATGCGTCAGGCGAGAAACACTTGCTGGAGTAGCTTTTCGCTGGGCAAGACTTTCAACACAGCACCACAATTCGGGCAAGGAGCAGCAGAAAGGAAGACCATCTTTTGGTCCTGGCACCTTCTTCTGGGCGACACGCCTATCCGCCTCTTCGCTCCCTGCAAGGCTGTAAGCTTGGCGGTGGTGCTTGCAAGTGAGAAGGCAGGTGTAGAGAGCACCGCGATCTGCCGGCGCTGTGCAGGCTGGAAAGGAAAGAGGGCTACCACTAGGATGTGCTGCAAATACAGGTTTCCACGCGTCGAGGGTAAGCTCCGCGTAAGCTCGTTGACCTCAAACTGTTCTCTGTGCGAGACGTAGCTGAGAAGCTTTCCGTTCAGATTCAGGCTACAAGGCAGACCGAATGTGCTGCTACCTAGCGCTGAGAGAGAAAGTGCAGAGGCCAGGCGTGTTTGGGCAGAGGCAGCAGCCTGGAGCATTTCTCTGCCGGCACCGTGCTCTCTGGGCGAGAAGTAGACACCGGTTCCACTCCGGCACAATGAAGGAGCAGAGCACGGAGCTGCTATGCGCATCGCCCAGGCTGCCTCTCGCTTGTGTGCGGATTCACGTTAGCACTTGAAAACAGAAAGTTCAAGCTGCGGCTACTTGTGCTGCTACCTATTTCTCTTCCAGCTTTCCCTGGAAAGAATTGTGCCCAGCTTGATGCTTTTGAGATGCAGAGATGACAGTGGCAGATGCAGCGGAGACTGGAAATACAGAGTGCAGCCGAGAGTTTCTGGTGCTTTGACGTGAGGCAAGGGGAAAGTGCAGCCCAGCAGAGGCTTTGACTTCTGGAGCCTTTTTCTTTGGCAGCAGCTGCTGCAAGTGGGCAAGGGAGCTGCGAGAGTGAAGAAGGGGACGGTCCGTCTATGTGAGAAGGAAGCTGCCGAGGCGCAGTGTGTTGTGCTCAGTTTCAAGGCTGCCTGGAGGAGGGGGGGACTTGAAGAACGCCTTCTTTCTGGACGCCTCCTTCTGGCTGTGCTCCAGCTGCATGCACTCTGCAGCACTGAACGTTTAGGAACCTGCTGCTGGCCAGCTTGTGTCCAGGAGTGCAAGGGCTGCGCCTTCCTTCCTGAAGCAGCCAGAGCATTCTCAGCTGCAGCTGCTTGTGAAGCAGCTCTTGGCTGGACATTTGAAATTGGCTCCCCTGAGTACATGAGCCCGGTGCCCAGCTGCTTGGTTCTTCGCCTTCTGTGCTCTGGACAGAACTGAAGCCCAGCCATGGCTTGGAGCTTTGCCGCTCTTCAGCGTGAGCACTGCACGCAGCCACGGTGTGCTGTGCAGGGATTTTCCTTCAGCTCGACGGACAAGCATTTTCTTGCTCTTTCAGCGAGTCCAAACTGGGCATGTAGCTCTCGCTCAGCGAAATGCGTCAGGCGAGAAACACTTGCTGGAGTAGCTTTTCGCTGGGCAAGACTTTCAACACAGCACCACAATTCGGGCAAGGAGCAGCAGAAAGGAAGACCATCTTTTGGTCCTGGCACCTTCTTCTGGGCGACACGCCTATCCGCCTCTTCGCTCCCTGCAAGGCTGTAAGCTTGGCGGTGGTGCTTGCAAGTGAGAAGGCAGGTGCAGAGAGCACCGCGATCTGCCGGCGCTGTGCAGGCTGGAAAGGAAAGAGGGCTACCACTAGGATGTGCTGCAAATACAGGTTTCCACGCGACGAGGGTAAGCTCCGCGTAAGCTCGTTGACCTAAAACTGTGCGAGACGTAGCTGAGAAGCTTTCCGTTCAGATTCAGGCTGCAAGGCAGACCGAATGTGCTGCTACCTAGCGCTGAGAGAGAAAGTGCAGAGGCCAGGCGTGTTTGGGCAGAGGCAGCAGCCTGGAGCATTTCTCTGCCGGCACCGTGCTCTCTGGGCGAGAAGTAGACACCGGTTCCACTCCGGCACAATGAAGGAGCAGAGCACGGAGCTGGTATGCGCATCGCCCAGGCTGCCTCTCGCTTGTGTGCGGATTCACGTTAGCACTTGAAAACAGAAAGTTCAAGCTGCGGCTACTTGTGCTGCTACCTATTTCTCTTCCAGCTTTCCCTGGAAAGAATTGTGCCCAGCTTGATGCTTTTGAGATGCAGAGATGACAGTGGCAGATGCAGCGGAGACTGGAAATACAGAGTGCAGCCGAGAGTTTCTGGTGCTTTGACGTGAGGCAAGGGGAAAGTGCAGCCCAGCAGAGGCTTTGACTTCTGGAGCCTTTTTCTTTGGCAGCAGCTGCTGCAAGTGGGCAAGGGAGCTGCGAGAGTGAAGAAGGGGACGGTCCGTCTATGTGAGAAGGAAGCTGCCGAGGCGCAGTGTGTTGTGCTCAGTTTCAAGGCTGCCTGGAGGAGGGGGGGACTTGAAGAACGCCTTCTTTCTGGACGCCTCCTTCTGGCTGTGCTCCAGCTGCATGCACTCTGCAGCACTGAAGGTTTAGGAACCTGCTGCTGGCCAGCTTGTGTCCAGGAGTGCAAGGGCTGCGCCTTCCTTCCTGAAGCAGCCAGAGCATTCTCAGCTGCAGCTGCTTGTGAAGCAGCTCTTGGCTGGACATTTGAAATTGGCTCCCCTGAGTACATGAGCCCGCTGCCCAGCTGCTTGGTTCTTCGCCTTCTGTGCTCTGGACAGAACTGAAGCCCAGCCATGGCTTGGAGCTTTGCCGCTCTTCAGCGTGAGCACTGCACGCAGCCACGGTGTGCTGTGCAGGGATTTTCCTTCAGCTCGACGGACAAGCATTTTCTTGCTCTTTCAGCGAGTCCAAACTGGGCATGTAGCTCTCGCTCAGCGAAATGCGTCAGGCGAGAAACACTTGCTGGAGTAGCTTTTCGCTGGGCAAGACTTTCAACACAGCACCACAATTCGGGCAAGGAGCAGCAGAAAGGAAGACCATCTTTTGGTCCTGGCACCTTCTTCTGGGCGACACGCCTATCCGCCTCTTCGCTCCCTGCAAGGCTGTAAGCTTGGCGGTGGTGCTTGCAAGTGAGAAGGCAGGTGTAGAGAGCACCGCGATCTGCCGGCGCTGTGCAGGCTGGAAAGGAAAGAGGGCTACCACTAGGATGTGCTGCAAATACAGGTTTCCACGCGTCGAGGGTAAGCTCCGCGTAAGCTCGTTGACCTCAAACTGTTCTCTGTGCGAGACTTAGCTGAGAAGCTTTCCGTTCAGATTCAGGCTACAAGGCAGACCGAATGTGCTGCTACCTAGCGCTGAGAGAGAAAGTGCAGAGGCCAGGCGTGTTTGGGCAGAGGCAGCAGCCTGGAGCATTTCTCTGCCGGCACCGTGCTCTCTGGGCGAGAAGTAGACACCGCTTCCACTCCGGCACAATGAAGGAGCAGAGCACGGAGCTGGTATGCGCATCGCCCAGGCTGCCTCTCGCTTGTGTGCGGATTCACGTTAGCACTTGAAAACAGAAAGTTCAAGCTGCGGCTACTTGTGCTGCTACCTATTTCTCTTCCAGCTTTCCCTGGAAAGAATTGTGCCCAGCTTGATGCTTTTGAGATGCAGAGATGACAGTGGCAGATGCAGCGGAGACTGGAAATACAGAGTGCAGCGGAGAGTTTCTGGTGCTTTGACGTGAGGCAAGGGGAAAGTGCAGCCCAGCAGAGGCTTTGACTTCTGGAGCCTTTTTCTTTGGCAGCAGCTGCTGCAAGTGGGCAAGGGAGCTGCGAGAGTGAAGAAGGGGACGGTCCGTCTATGTGAGAAGGAAGCTGCCGAGGCGCAGTGTGTTGTGCTCAGTTTCAAGGCTGCCTGGAGGAGGGGGGGACTTGAAGAACGCCTTCTTTCTGGACGCCTCCTTCTGGCTGTGCTCCAGCTGCATGCACTCTGCAGCACTGAACGTTTAGGAACCTGCTGCTGGCCAGCTTGTGTCCAGGAGTGCAAGGGCTGCGCCTTCCTTCCTGAAGCAGCCAGAGCATTCTCAGCTGCAGCTGCTTGTGAAGCAGCTCTTGGCTGGACATTTGAAATTGGCTCCCCTGAGTACATGAGCCCGCTGCCCAGCTGCTTGGTTCTTCGCCTTCTGTGCTCTGGACAGAACTGAAGCCCAGCCATGGCTTGGAGCTTTGCCGCTCTTCAGCGTGAGCACTGCACGCAGCCACGGTGTGCTGTGCAGGGATTTTCCTTCAGCTCGACGGACAAGCATTTTCTTGCTCTTTCAGCGAGTCCAAACTGGGCATGTAGCTCTCGCTCAGCGAAATGCGTCAGGCGAGAAACACTTGCTGGAGTAGCTTTTCGCTGGGCAAGACTTTCAACACAGCACCACAATTCGGGCAAGGAGCAGCAGAAAGGAAGACCATCTTTTGGTCCTGGCACCTTCTTCTGGGCGACACGCCTATCCGCCTCTTCGCTCCCTGCAAGGCTGTAAGCTTGGCGGTGGTGCTTGCAAGTGAGAAGGCAGGTGCAGAGAGCACCGCGATCTGCCGGCGCTGTGCAGGCTGGAAAGGAAAGAGGGCTACCACTAGGATGTGCTGCAAATACAGGTTTCCACGCGACGAGGGTAAGCTCCGCGTAAGCTCGTTGACCTCAAACTGTTCTCTGTGCGAGACGTAGCTGAGAAGCTTTCCGTTCAGATTCAGGCTACAAGGCAGACCGAATGTGCTGCTACCTAGCGCTGAGAGAGAAAGTGCAGAGGCCAGGCGTGTTTGGGCAGAGGCAGCAGCCTGGAGCATTTCTCTGCCGGCACCGTGCTCTCTGGGCGAGAAGTAGACACCGGTTCCACTCCGGCACAATGAAGGAGCAGAGCATGGAGCTGGTATGCGCATCGCCCAGGCTGCCTCTCGCTTGTGTGCGGATTCACGTTAGCACTTGAAAACAGAAAGTTCAAGCTGCGGCTACTTGTGCTGCTACCTATTTCTCTTCCAGCTTTCCCTGGAAAGAATTGTGCCCAGCTTGATGCTTTTGAGATGCAGAGATGACAGTGGCAGATGCAGCGGAGACTGGAAATACAGAGTGCAGCGGAGAGTTTCTGGTGCTTTGACGTGAGGCAAGGGGAAAGTGCAGCCCAGCAGAGGCTTTGACTTCTGGAGCCTTTTTCTTTGGCAGCAGCTGCTGCAAGTGGGCAAGGGAGCTGCGAGAGTGAAGAAGGGGACGGTCCGTCTATGTGAGAAGGAAGCTGCCGAGGCGCAGTGTGTTGTGCTCAGTTTCAAGGCTGCCTGGAGGAGGGGGGGACTTGAAGAACGCCTTCTTTCTGGACGCCTCCTTCTGGCTGTGCTCCAGCTGCATGCACTCTGCAGCACTGAACGTTTAGGAACCTGCTGCTGGCCAGCTTGTGTCCAGGAGTGCAAGGGCTGCGCCTTCCTTCCTGAAGCAGCCAGAGCATTCTCAGCTGCAGCTGCTTGTGAAGCAGCTCTTGGCTGGACATTTGAAATTGGCTCCCCTGAGTACATGAGCCCGCTGCCCAGCTGCTTGGTTCTTCGCCTTCTGTGCTCTGGACAGAACTGAAGCCCAGCCATGGCTTGGAGCTTTGCCGCTCTTCAGCGTGAGCACTGCACGCAGCCACGGTGTGCTGTGCAGGGATTTTCCTTCAGCTCGACGGACAAGCATTTTCTTGCTCTTTCAGCGAGTCCAAACTGGGCATGTAGCTCTCGCTCAGCGAAATGCGTCAGGCGAGAAACACTTGCTGGAGTAGCTTTTCGCTGGGCAAGACTTTCAACACAGCACCACAATTCGGGCAAGGAGCAGCAGAAAGGAAGACCATCTTTTGGTCCTGGCACCTTCTTCTGGGCGACACGCCTATCCGCCTCTTCTCTCCCTGCAAGGCTGTAAGCTTGGCGGTGGTGCTTGCAAGTGAGAAGGCAGGTGCAGAGAGCACCGCCATCAGCCGGCGCTGTGCAGGCTGGAAAGGAAAGAGGGCTACCACTAGGATGTGCTGCAAATACAGGTTTCCACGCGTCGAGGGTAAGCTCCGCGTAAGCTCGTTGACCTAAAACTGTTCTCTGTGCGAGACTTAGCTGAGAAGCTTTCCGTTCAGATTCAGGCTGCAAGGCAGACCGAATGTGCTGCTACCTAGCGCTGAGAGAGAAAGTGCAGAGGCCAGGCGTGTTTGGGCAGAGGCAGCAGCCTGGAGCATTTCTCTGCCGGCACCGTGCTCTCTGGGCGAGAAGTAGACACCGGTTCCACTCCGGCACAATGAAGGAGCAGAGCACGGAGCTGGTATGCGCATCGCCCAGGCTGCCTCTCGCTTGTGTGCGGATTCACGTTAGCACTTGAAAACAGAAAGTTCAAGCTGCGGCTACTTGTGCTGCTACCTATTTCTCTTCCAGCTTTCCCTGGAAAGAATTGTGCCCAGCTTGATGCTTTTGAGATGCAGAGATGACAGTGGCAGATGCAGCGGAGACTGGAAATACAGAGTGCAGCGGAGAGTTTCTGGTGCTTTGACGTGAGGCAAGGGGAAAGTGCAGCCCAGCAGAGGCTTTGACTTCTGGAGCCTTTTTCTTTGGCAGCAGCTGCTGCAAGTGGGCAAGGGAGCTGCGAGAGTGAAGAAGGGGACGGTCCGTCTATGTGAGAAGGAAGCTGCCGAGGCGCAGTGTGTTGTGCTCAGTTTCAAGGCTGCCTGGAGGAGGGGGGGACTTGAAGAACGCCTTCTTTCTGGACGCCTCCTTCTGGCTGTGCTCCAGCTGCATGCACTCTGCAGCACTGAACGTTTAGGAACCTGCTGCTGGCCAGCTTGTGTCCAGGAGTGCAAGGGCTGCGCCTTCCTTCCTGAAGCAGCCAGAGCATTCTCAGCTGCAGCTGCTTGTGAAGCAGCTCTTGGCTGGACATTTGAAATTGGCTCCCCTGAGTACATGAGCCCGGTGCCCAGCTGCTTGGTTCTTCGCCTTCTGTGCTCTGGACAGAACTGAAGCCCAGCCATGGCTTGGAGCTTTGCCGCTCTTCAGCGTGAGCACTGCACGCAGCCACGGTGTGCTGTGCAGGGATTTTCCTTCAGCTCGACGGACAAGCATTTTCTTGCTCTTTCAGCGAGTCCAAACTGGGCATGTAGCTCTCGCTCAGCGAAATGCGTCAGGCGAGAAACACTTGCTGGAGTAGCTTTTCGCTGGGCAAGACTTTCAACACAGCACCACAATTCGGGCAAGGAGCAGCAGAAAGGAAGACCATCTTTTGGTCCTGGCACCTTCTTCTGGGCGACACGCCTATCCGCCTCTTCGCTCCCTGCAAGGCTGTAAGCTTGGCGGTGGTGCTTGCAAGTGAGAAGGCAGGTGTAGAGAGCACCGCGATCTGCCGGCGCTGTGCAGGCTGGAAAGGAAAGAGGGCTACCACTAGGATGTGCTGCAAATACAGGTTTCCACGCGTCGAGGGTAAGCTCCGCGTAAGCTCGTTGACCTCAAACTGTTCTCTGTGCGAGACGTAGCTGAGAAGCTTTCCGTTCAGATTCAGGCTACAAGGCAGACCGAATGTGCTGCTACCTAGCGCTGAGAGAGAAAGTGCAGAGGCCAGGCGTGTTTGGGCAGAGGCAGCAGCCTGGAGCATTTCTCTGCCGGCACCGTGCTCTCTGGGCGAGAAGTAGACACCGCTTCCACTCCGGCACAATGAAGGAGCAGAGCACGGAGCTGGTATGCGCATCGCCCAGGCTGCCTCTCGCTTGTGTGCGGATTCACGTTAGCACTTGAAAACAGAAAGTTCAAGCTGCGGCTACTTGTGCTGCTACCTATTTCTCTTCCAGCTTTCCCTGGAAAGAATTGTGCCCAGCTTGATGCTTTTGAGATGCAGAGATGACAGTGGCAGATGCAGCGGAGACTGGAAATACAGAGTGCAGCCGAGAGTTTCTGGTGCTTTGACGTGAGGCAAGGGGAAAGTGCAGCCCAGCAGAGGCTTTGACTTCTGGAGCCTTTTTCTTTGGCAGCAGCTGCTGCAAGTGGGCAAGGGAGCTGCGAGAGTGAAGAAGGGGACGGTCCGTCTATGTGAGAAGGAAGCTGCCGAGGCGCAGTGTGTTGTGCTCAGTTTCAAGGCTGCCTGGAGGAGGGGGGGACTTGAAGAACGCCTTCTTTCTGGACGCCTCCTTCTGGCTGTGCTCCAGCTGCATGCACTC
Organism: Corvus hawaiiensis; assembly: GCF_020740725.1. Taxonomy (NCBI): domain Eukaryota; kingdom Metazoa; phylum Chordata; class Aves; order Passeriformes; family Corvidae; genus Corvus; species Corvus hawaiiensis. The sequence continues at coordinate 15,810,656 of NC_063214.1, forward strand.
TGCAGCACTGAAGGTTTAGGAACCTGCTGCTGGCCAGCTTGTGTCCAGGAGTGCAAGGGCTGCGCCTTCCTTCCTGAAGCAGCCAGAGCATTCTCAGCTGCAGCTGCTTGTGAAGCAGCTCTTGGCTGGACATTTGAAATTGGCTCCCCTGAGTACATGAGCCCGCTGCCCAGCTGCTTGGTTCTTCGCCTTCTGTGCTCTGGACAGAACTGAAGCCCAGCCATGGCTTGGAGCTTTGCCGCTCTTCAGCGTGAGCACTGCACGCAGCCACGGTGTGCTGTGCAGGGATTTTCCTTCAGCTCGACGGACAAGCATTTTCTTGCTCTTTCAGCGAGTCCAAACTGGGCATGTAGCTCTCGCTCAGCGAAATGCGTCAGGCGAGAAACACTTGCTGGAGTAGCTTTTCGCTGGGCAAGACTTTCAACACAGCACCACAATTCGGGCAAGGAGCAGCAGAAAGGAAGACCATCTTTTGGTCCTGGCACCTTCTTCTGGGCGACACGCCTATCCGCCTCTTCGCTCCCTGCAAGGCTGTAAGCTTGGCGGTGGTGCTTGCAAGTGAGAAGGCAGGTGCAGAGAGCACCGCGATCTGCCGGCGCTGTGCAGGCTGGAAAGGAAAGAGGGCTACCACTAGGATGTGCTGCAAATACAGGTTTCCACGCGACGAGGGTAAGCTCCGCGTAAGCTCGTTGACCTCAAACTGTTCTCTGTGCGAGACGTAGCTGAGAAGCTTTCCGTTCAGATTCAGGCTGCAAGGCAGACCGAATGTGCTGCTACCTAGCGCTGAGAGAGAAAGTGCAGAGGCCAGGCGTGTTTGGGCAGAGGCAGCAGCCTGGAGCATTTCTCTGCCGGCACCGTGCTCTCTGGGCGAGAAGTAGACACCGCTTCCACTCCGGCACAATGAAGGAGCAGAGCACGGAGCTGGTATGCGCATCGCCCAGGCTGCCTCTCGCTTGTGTGCGGATTCACGTTAGCACTTGAAAACAGAAAGTTCAAGCTGCGGCTACTTGTGCTGCTACCTATTTCTCTTCCAGCTTTCCCTGGAAAGAATTGTGCCCAGCTTGATGCTTTTGAGATGCAGAGATGACAGTGGCAGATGCAGCGGAGACTGGAAATACAGAGTGCAGCGGAGAGTTTCTGGTGCTTTGACGTGAGGCAAGGGGAAAGTGCAGCCCAGCAGAGGCTTTGACTTCTGGAGCCTTTTTCTTTGGCAGCAGCTGCTGCAAGTGGGCAAGGGAGCTGCGAGAGTGAAGAAGGGGACGGTCCGTCTATGTGAGAAGGAAGCTGCCGAGGCGCAGTGTGTTGTGCTCAGTTTCAAGGCTGCCTGGAGGAGGGGGGGACTTGAAGAACGCCTTCTTTCTGGACGCCTCCTTCTGGCTGTGCTCCAGCTGCATGCACTCTGCAGCACTGAAGGTTTAGGAACCTGCTGCTGGCCAGCTTGTGTCCAGGAGTGCAAGGGCTGCGCCTTCCTTCCTGAAGCAGCCAGAGCATTCTCAGCTGCAGCTGCTTGTGAAGCAGCTCTTGGCTGGACATTTGAAATTGGCTCCCCTGAGTACATGAGCCCGGTGCCCAGCTGCTTGGTTCTTCGCCTTCTGTGCTCTGGACAGAACTGAAGCCCAGCCATGGCTTGGAGCTTTGCCGCTCTTCAGCGTGAGCACTGCACGCAGCCACGGTGTGCTGTGCAGGGATTTTCCTTCAGCTCGACGGACAAGCATTTTCTTGCTCTTTCAGCGAGTCCAAACTGGGCATGTAGCTCTCGCTCAGCGAAATGCGTCAGGCGAGAAACACTTGCTGGAGTAGCTTTTCGCTGGGCAAGACTTTCAACACAGCACCACAATTCGGGCAAGGAGCAGCAGAAAGGAAGACCATCTTTTGGTCCTGGCACCTTCTTCTGGGCGACACGCCTATCCGCCTCTTCGCTCCCTGCAAGGCTGTAAGCTTGGCGGTGGTGCTTGCAAGTGAGAAGGCAGGTGCAGAGAGCACCGCGATCTGCCGGCGCTGTGCAGGCTGGAAAGGAAAGAGGGCTACCACTAGGATGTGCTGCAAATACAGGTTTCCACGCGTCGAGGGTAAGCTCCGCGTAAGCTCGTTGACCTCAAACTGTTCTCTGTGCGAGACTTAGCTGAGAAGCTTTCCGTTCAGATTCAGGCTGCAAGGCAGACCGAATGTGCTGCTACCTAGCGCTGAGAGAGAAAGTGCAGAGGCCAGGCGTGTTTGGGCAGAGGCAGCAGCCTGGAGCATTTCTCTGCCGGCACCGTGCTCTCTGGGCGAGAAGTAGACACCGCTTCCACTCCGGCACAATGAAGGAGCAGAGCACGGAGCTGCTATGCGCATCGCCCAGGCTGCCTCTCGCTTGTGTGCGGATTCACGTTAGCACTTGAAAACAGAAAGTTCAAGCTGCGGCTACTTGTGCTGCTACCTATTTCTCTTCCAGCTTTCCCTGGAAAGAATTGTGCCCAGCTTGATGCTTTTGAGATGCAGAGATGACAGTGGCAGATGCAGCGGAGACTGGAAATACAGAGTGCAGCGGAGAGTTTCTGGTGCTTTGACGTGAGGCAAGGGGAAAGTGCAGCCCAGCAGAGGCTTTGACTTCTGGAGCCTTTTTCTTTGGCAGCAGCTGCTGCAAGTGGGCAAGGGAGCTGCGAGAGTGAAGAAGGGGACGGTCCGTCTATGTGAGAAGGAAGCTGCCGAGGCGCAGTGTGTTGTGCTCAGTTTCAAGGCTGCCTGGAGGAGGGGGGGACTTGAAGAACGCCTTCTTTCTGGACGCCTCCTTCTGGCTGTGCTCCAGCTGCATGCACTCTGCAGCACTGAACGTTTAGGAACCTGCTGCTGGCCAGCTTGTGTCCAGGAGTGCAAGGGCTGCGCCTTCCTTCCTGAAGCAGCCAGAGCATTCTCAGCTGCAGCTGCTTGTGAAGCAGCTCTTGGCTGGACATTTGAAATTGGCTCCCCTGAGTACATGAGCCCGCTGCCCAGCTGCTTGGTTCTTCGCCTTCTGTGCTCTGGACAGAACTGAAGCCCAGCCATGGCTTGGAGCTTTGCCGCTCTTCAGCGTGAGCACTGCACGCAGCCACGGTGTGCTGTGCAGGGATTTTCCTTCAGCTCGACGGACAAGCATTTTCTTGCTCTTTCAGCGAGTCCAAACTGGGCATGTAGCTCTCGCTCAGCGAAATGCGTCAGGCGAGAAACACTTGCTGGAGTAGCTTTTCGCTGGGCAAGACTTTCAACACAGCACCACAATTCGGGCAAGGAGCAGCAGAAAGGAAGACCATCTTTTGGTCCTGGCACCTTCTTCTGGGCGACACGCCTATCCGCCTCTTCGCTCCCTGCAAGGCTGTAAGCTTGGCGGTGGTGCTTGCAAGTGAGAAGGCAGGTGCAGAGAGCACCGCGATCTGCCGGCGCTGTGCAGGCTGGAAAGGAAAGAGGGCTACCACTAGGATGTGCTGCAAATACAGGTTTCCACGCGACGAGGGTAAGCTCCGCGTAAGCTCGTTGACCTAAAACTGTTCTCTGTGCGAGACTTAGCTGAGAAGCTTTCCGTTCAGATTCAGGCTGCAAGGCAGACCGAATGTGCTGCTACCTAGCGCTGAGAGAGAAAGTGCAGAGGCCAGGCGTGTTTGGGCAGAGGCAGCAGCCTGGAGCATTTCTCTGCCGGCACCGTGCTCTCTGGGCGAGAAGTAGACACCGCTTCCACTCCGGCACAATGAAGGAGCAGAGCACGGAGCTGGTATGCGCATCGCCCAGGCTGCCTCTCGCTTGTGTGCGGATTCACGTTAGCACTTGAAAACAGAAAGTTCAAGCTGCGGCTACTTGTGCTGCTACCTATTTCTCTTCCAGCTTTCCCTGGAAAGAATTGTGCCCAGCTTGATGCTTTTGAGATGCAGAGATGACAGTGGCAGATGCAGCGGAGACTGGAAATACAGAGTGCAGCGGAGAGTTTCTGGTGCTTTGACGTGAGGCAAGGGGAAAGTGCAGCCCAGCAGAGGCTTTGACTTCTGGAGCCTTTTTCTTTGGCAGCAGCTGCTGCAAGTGGGCAAGGGAGCTGCGAGAGTGAAGAAGGGGACGGTCCGTCTATGTGAGAAGGAAGCTGCCGAGGCGCAGTGTGTTGTGCTCAGTTTCAAGGCTGCCTGGAGGAGGGGGGGACTTGAAGAACGCCTTCTTTCTGGACGCCTCCTTCTGGCTGTGCTCCAGCTGCATGCACTCTGCAGCACTGAACGTTTAGGAACCTGCTGCTGGCCAGCTTGTGTCCAGGAGTGCAAGGGCTGCGCCTTCCTTCCTGAAGCAGCCAGAGCATTCTCAGCTGCAGCTGCTTGTGAAGCAGCTCTTGGCTGGACATTTGAAATTGGCTCCCCTGAGTACATGAGCCCGGTGCCCAGCTGCTTGGTTCTTCGCCTTCTGTGCTCTGGACAGAACTGAAGCCCAGCCATGGCTTGGAGCTTTGCCGCTCTTCAGCGTGAGCACTGCACGCAGCCACGGTGTGCTGTGCAGGGATTTTCCTTCAGCTCGACGGACAAGCATTTTCTTGCTCTTTCAGCGAGTCCAAACTGGGCATGTAGCTCTCGCTCAGCGAAATGCGTCAGGCGAGAAACACTTGCTGGAGTAGCTTTTCGCTGGGCAAGACTTTCAACACAGCACCACAATTCGGGCAAGGAGCAGCAGAAAGGAAGACCATCTTTTGGTCCTGGCACCTTCTTCTGGGCGACACGCCTATCCGCCTCTTCTCTCCCTGCAAGGCTGTAAGCTTGGCGGTGGTGCTTGCAAGTGAGAAGGCAGGTGCAGAGAGCACCGCGATCTGCCGGCGCTGTGCAGGCTGGAAAGGAAAGAGGGCTACCACTAGGATGTGCTGCAAATACAGGTTTCCACGCGTCGAGGGTAAGCTCCGCGTAAGCTCGTTGACCTAAAACTGTTCTCTGTGCGAGACTTAGCTGAGAAGCTTTCCGTTAAGATTCAGGCTGCAAGGCAGACCGAATGTGCTGCTACCTAGCGCTGAGAGAGAAAGTGCAGAGGCCAGGCGTGTTTGGGCAGAGGCAGCAGCCTGGAGCATTTCTCTGCCGGCACCGTGCTCTCTGGGCGAGAAGTAGACACCGGTTCCACTCCGGCACAATGAAGGAGCAGAGCACGGAGCTGGTATGCGCATCGCCCAGGCTGCCTCTCGCTTGTGTGCGGATTCACGTTAGCACTTGAAAACAGAAAGTTCAAGCTGCGGCTACTTGTGCTGCTACCTATTTCTCTTCCAGCTTTCCCTGGAAAGAATTGTGCCCAGCTTGATGCTTTTGAGATGCAGAGATGACAGTGGCAGATGCAGCGGAGACTGGAAATACAGAGTGCAGCGGAGAGTTTCTGGTGCTTTGACGTGAGGCAAGGGGAAAGTGCAGCCCAGCAGAGGCTTTGACTTCTGGAGCCTTTTTCTTTGGCAGCAGCTGCTGCAAGTGGGCAAGGGAGCTGCGAGAGTGAAGAAGGGGACGGTCCGTCTATGTGAGAAGGAAGCTGCCGAGGCGCAGTGTGTTGTGCTCAGTTTCAAGGCTGCCTGGAGGAGGGGGGAACTTGAAGAATGCCTTCTTTCTGGACGCCTCCTTCTGGCTGTGCTCCAGCTGCATGCACTCTGCAGCACTGAAGGTTTAGGAACCTGCTGCTGGCCAGCTTGTGTCCAGGAGTGCAAGGGCTGCGCCTTCCTTCCTGAAGCAGCCAGAGCATTCTCAGCTGCAGCTGCTTGTGAAGCAGCTCTTGGCTGGACATTTGAAATTGGCTCCCCTGAGTACATGAGCCCGGTGCCCAGCTGCTTGGTTCTTCGCCTTCTGTGCTCTGGACAGAACTGAAGCCCAGCCATGGCTTGGAGCTTTGCCGCTCTTCAGCGTGAGCACTGCACGCAGCCACGGTGTGCTGTGCAGGGATTTTCCTTCAGCTCGACGGACAAGCATTTTCTTGCTCTTTCAGCGAGTCCAAACTGGGCATGTAGCTCTCGCTCAGCGAAATGCGTCAGGCGAGAAACACTTGCTGGAGTAGCTTTTCGCTGGGCAAGACTTTCAACACAGCACCACAATTCGGGCAAGGAGCAGCAGAAAGGAAGACCATCTTTTGGTCCTGGCACCTTCTTCTGGGCGACACGCCTATCCGCCTCTTCGCTCCCTGCAAGGCTGTAAGCTTGGCGGTGGTGCTTGCAAGTGAGAAGGCAGGTGCAGAGAGCACCGCGATCTGCCGGCGCTGTGCAGGCTGGAAAGGAAAGAGGGCTACCACTAGGATGTGCTGCAAATACAGGTTTCCACGCGACGAGGGTAAGCTCCGCGTAAGCTCGTTGACCTAAAACTGTTCTCTGTGCGAGACTTAGCTGAGAAGCTTTCCGTTCAGATTCAGGCTACAAGGCAGACCGAATGTGCTGCTACCTAGCGCTGAGAGAGAAAGTGCAGAGGCCAGGCGTGTTTGGGCAGAGGCAGCAGCCTGGAGCATTTCTCTGCCGGCACCGTGCTCTCTGGGCGAGAAGTAGACACCGGTTCCACTCCGGCACAATGAAGGAGCAGAGCACGGAGCTGGTATGCGCATCGCCCAGGCTGCCTCTCGCTTGTGTGCGGATTCACGTTAGCACTTGAAAACAGAAAGTTCAAGCTGCGGCTACTTGTGCTGCTACCTATTTCTCTTCCAGCTTTCCCTGGAAAGAATTGTGCCCAGCTTGATGCTTTTGAGATGCAGAGATGACAGTGGCAGATGCAGCGGAGACTGGAAATACAGAGTGCAGCGGAGAGTTTCTGGTACTTTGACGTGAGGCAAGGGGAAAGTGCAGCCCAGCAGAGGCTTTGACTTCTGGAGCCTTTTTCTTTGGCAGCAGCTGCTGCAAGTGGGCAAGGGAGCTGCGAGAGTGAAGAAGGGGACGGTCCGTCTATGTGAGAAGGAAGCTGCCGAGGCGCAGTGTGTTGTGCTCAGTTTCAAGGCTGCCTGGAGGAGGGGGGGACTTGAAGAACGCCTTCTTTCTGGACGCCTCCTTCTGGCTGTGCTCCAGCTGCATGCACTCTGCAGCACTGAACGTTTAGGAACCTGCTGCTGGCCAGCTTGTGTCCAGGAGTGCAAGGGCTGCGCCTTCCTTCCTGAAGCAGCCAGAGCATTCTCAGCTGCAGCTGCTTGTGAAGCAGCTCTTGGCTGGACATTTGAAATTGGCTCCCCTGAGTACATGAGCCCGGTGCCCAGCTGCTTGGTTCTTCGCCTTCTGTGCTCTGGACAGAACTGAAGCCCAGCCATGGCTTGGAGCTTTGCCGCTCTTCAGCGTGAGCACTGCACGCAGCCACGGTGTGCTGTGCAGGGATTTTCCTTCAGCTCGACGGACAAGCATTTTCTTGCTCTTTCAGCGAGTCCAAACTGGGCATGTAGCTCTCGCTCAGCGAAATGCGTCAGGCGAGAAACACTTGCTGGAGTAGCTTTTCGCTGGGCAAGACTTTCAACACAGCACCACAATTCGGGCAAGGAGCAGCAGAAAGGAAGACCATCTTTTGGTCCTGGCACCTTCTTCTGGGCGACACGCCTATCCGCCTCTTCTCTCCCTGCAAGGCTGTAAGCTTGGCGGTGGTGCTTGCAAGTGAGAAGGCAGGTGCAGAGAGCACCGCCATCAGCCGGCGCTGTGCAGGCTGGAAAGGAAAGAGGGCTACCACTAGGATGTGCTGCAAATACAGGTTTCCACGCGTCGAGGGTAAGCTCCGCGTAAGCTCGTTGACCTCAAACTGTTCTCTGTGCGAGACTTAGCTGAGAAGCTTTCCGTTCAGATTCAGGCTGCAAGGCAGACCGAATGTGCTGCTACCTAGCGCTGAGAGAGAAAGTGCAGAGGCCAGGCGTGTTTGGGCAGAGGCAGCAGCCTGGAGCATTTCTCTGCCGGCACCGTGCTCTCTGGGCGAGAAGTAGACACCGCTTCCACTCCGGCACAATGAAGGAGCAGAGCACGGAGCTGGTATGCGCATCGCCCAGGCTGCCTCTCGCTTGTGTGCGGATTCACGTTAGCACTTGAAAACAGAAAGTTCAAGCTGCGGCTACTTGTGCTGCTACCTATTTCTCTTCCAGCTTTCCCTGGAAAGAATTGTGCCCAGCTTGATGCTTTTGAGATGCAGAGATGACAGTGGCAGATGCAGCGGAGACTGGAAATACAGAGTGCAGCGGAGAGTTTCTGGTGCTTTGACGTGAGGCAAGGGGAAAGTGCAGCCCAGCAGAGGCTTTGACTTCTGGAGCCTTTTTCTTTGGCAGCAGCTGCTGCAAGTGGGCAAGGGAGCTGCGAGAGTGAAGAAGGGGACGGTCCGTCTATGTGAGAAGGAAGCTGCCGAGGCGCAGTGTGTTGTGCTCAGTTTCAAGGCTGCCTGGAGGAGGGGGGGACTTGAAGAACGCCTTCTTTCTGGACGCCTCCTTCTGGCTGTGCTCCAGCTGCATGCACTCTGCAGCACTGAACGTTTAGGAACCTGCTGCTGGCCAGCTTGTGTCCAGGAGTGCAAGGGCTGCGCCTTCCTTCCTGAAGCAGCCAGAGCATTCTCAGCTGCAGCTGCTTGTGAAGCAGCTCTTGGCTGGACATTTGAAATTGGCTCCCCTGAGTACATGAGCCCGGTGCCCAGCTGCTTGGTTCTTCGCCTTCTGTGCTCTGGACAGAACTGAAGCCCAGCCATGGCTTGGAGCTTTGCCGCTCTTCAGCGTGAGCACTGCACGCAGCCACGGTGTGCTGTGCAGGGATTTTCCTTCAGCTCGACGGACAAGCATTTTCTTGCTCTTTCAGCGAGTCCAAACTGGGCATGTAGCTCTCGCTCAGCGAAATGCGTCAGGCGAGAAACACTTGCTGGAGTAGCTTTTCGCTGGGCAAGACTTTCAACACAGCACCACAATTCGGGCAAGGAGCAGCAGAAAGGAAGACCATCTTTTGGTCCTGGCACCTTCTTCTGGGCGACACGCCTATCCGCCTCTTCGCTCCCTGCAAGGCTGTAAGCTTGGCGGTGGTGCTTGCAAGTGAGAAGGCAGGTGTAGAGAGCACCGCGATCTGCCGGCGCTGTGCAGGCTGGAAAGGAAAGAGGGCTACCACTAGGATGTGCTGCAAATACAGGTTTCCACGCGTCGAGGGTAAGCTCCGCGTAAGCTCGTTGACCTAAAACTGTTCTCTGTGCGAGACTTAGCTGAGAAGCTTTCCGTTCAGATTCAGGCTACAAGGCAGACCGAATGTGCTGCTACCTAGCGCTGAGAGAGAAAGTGCAGAGGCCAGGCGTGTTTGGGCAGAGGCAGCAGCCTGGAGCATTTCTCTGCCGGCACCGTGCTCTCTGGGCGAGAAGTAGACACCGGTTCCACTCCGGCACAATGAAGGAGCAGAGCACGGAGCTGGTATGCGCATCGCCCAGGCTGCCTCTCGCTTGTGTGCGGATTCACGTTAGCACTTGAAAACAGAAAGTTCAAGCTGCGGCTACTTGTGCTGCTACCTATTTCTCTTCCAGCTTTCCCTGGAAAGAATTGTGCCCAGCTTGATGCTTTTGAGATGCAGAGATGACAGTGGCAGATGCAGCGGAGACTGGAAATACAGAGTGCAGCGGAGAGTTTCTGGTGCTTTGACGTGAGGCAAGGGGAAAGTGCAGCCCAGCAGAGGCTTTGACTTCTGGAGCCTTTTTCTTTGGCAGCAGCTGCTGCAAGTGGGCAAGGGAGCTGCGAGAGTGAAGAAGGGGACGGTCCGTCTATGTGAGAAGGAAGCTGCCGAGGCGCAGTGTGTTGTGCTCAGTTTCAAGGCTGCCTGGAGGAGGGGGGGACTTGAAGAACGCCTTCTTTCTGGACGCCTCCTTCTGGCTGTGCTCCAGCTGCATGCACTCTGCAGCACTGAACGTTTAGGAACCTGCTGCTGGCCAGCTTGTGTCCAGGAGTGCAAGGGCTGCGCCTTCCTTCCTGAAGCAGCCAGAGCATTCTCAGCTGCAGCTGCTTGTGAAGCAGCTCTTGGCTGGACATTTGAAATTGGCTCCCCTGAGTACATGAGCCCGGTGCCCAGCTGCTTGGTTCTTCGCCTTCTGTGCTCTGGACAGAACTGAAGCCCAGCCATGGCTTGGAGCTTTGCCGCTCTTCAGCGTGAGCACTGCACGCAGCCACGGTGTGCTGTGCAGGGATTTTCCTTCAGCTCGACGGACAAGCATTTTCTTGCTCTTTCAGCGAGTCCAAACTGGGCATGTAGCTCTCGCTCAGCGAAATGCGTCAGGCGAGAAACACTTGCTGGAGTAGCTTTTCGCTGGGCAAGACTTTCAACACAGCACCACAATTCGGGCAAGGAGCAGCAGAAAGGAAGACCATCTTTTGGTCCTGGCACCTTCTTCTGGGCGACACGCCTATCCGCCTCTTCGCTCCCTGCAAGGCTGTAAGCTTGGCGGTGGTGCTTGCAAGTGAGAAGGCAGGTGCAGAGAGCACCGCGATCTGCCGGCGCTGTGCAGGCTGGAAAGGAAAGAGGGCTACCACTAGGATGTGCTGCAAATACAGGTTTCCACGCGACGAGGGTAAGCTCCGCGTAAGCTCGTTGACCTAAAACTGTGCGAGACGTAGCTGAGAAGCTTTCCGTTCAGATTCAGGCTGCAAGGCAGACCGAATGTGCTGCTACCTAGCGCTGAGAGAGAAAGTGCAGAGGCCAGGCGTGTTTGGGCAGAGGCAGCAGCCTGGAGCATTTCTCTGCCGGCACCGTGCTCTCTGGGCGAGAAGTAGACACCGCTTCCACTCCGGCACAATGAAGGAGCAGAGCACGGAGCTGGTATGCGCATCGCCCAGGCTGCCTCTCGCTTGTGTGCGGATTCACGTTAGCACTTGAAAACAGAAAGTTCAAGCTGCGGCTACTTGTGCTGCTACCTATTTCTCTTCCAGCTTTCCCTGGAAAGAATTGTGCCCAGCTTGATGCTTTTGAGATGCAGAGATGACAGTGGCAGATGCAGCGGAGACTGGAAATACAGAGTGCAGCGGAGAGTTTCTGGTGCTTTGACGTGAGGCAAGGGGAAAGTGCAGCCCAGCAGAGGCTTTGACTTCTGGAGCCTTTTTCTTTGGCAGCAGCTGCTGCAAGTGGGCAAGGGAGCTGCGAGAGTGAAGAAGGGGACGGTCCGTCTATGTGAGAAGGAAGCTGCCGAGGCGCAGTGTGTTGTGCTCAGTTTCAAGGCTGCCTGGAGGAGGGGGGGACTTGAAGAACGCCTTCTTTCTGGACGCCTCCTTCTGGCTGTGCTCCAGCTGCATGCACTCTGCAGCACTGAAGGTTTAGGAACCTGCTGCTGGCCAGCTTGTGTCCAGGAGTGCAAGGGCTGCGCCTTCCTTCCTGAAGCAGCCAGAGCATTCTCAGCTGCAGCTGCTTGTGAAGCAGCTCTTGGCTGGACATTTGAAATTGGCTCCCCTGAGTACATGAGCCCGGTGCCCAGCTGCTTGGTTCTTCGCCTTCTGTGCTCTGGACAGAACTGAAGCCCAGCCATGGCTTGGAGCTTTGCCGCTCTTCAGCGTGAGCACTGCACGCAGCCACGGTGTGCTGTGCAGGGATTTTCCTTCAGCTCGACGGACAAGCATTTTCTTGCTCTTTCAGCGAGTCCAAACTGGGCATGTAGCTCTCGCTCAGCGAAATGCGTCAGGCGAGAAACACTTGCTGGAGTAGCTTTTCGCTGGGCAAGACTTTCAACACAGCACCACAATTCGGGCAAGGAGCAGCAGAAAGGAAGACCATCTTTTGGTCCTGGCACCTTCTTCTGGGCGACACGCCTATCCGCCTCTTCGCTCCCTGCAAGGCTGTAAGCTTGGCGGTGGTGCTTGCAAGTGAGAAGGCAGGTGTAGAGAGCACCGCGATCTGCCGGCGCTGTGCAGGCTGGAAAGGAAAGAGGGCTACCACTAGGATGTGCTGCAAATACAGGTTTCCACGCGACGAGGGTAAGCTCCGCGTAAGCTCGTTGACCTCAAACTGTTCTCTGTGCGAGACTTAGCTGAGAAGCTTTCCGTTCAGATTCAGGCTGCAAGGCAGACCGAATGTGCTGCTACCTAGCGCTGAGAGAGAAAGTGCAGAGGCCAGGCGTGTTTGGGCAGAGGCAGCAGCCTGGAGCATTTCTCTGCCGGCACCGTGCTCTCTGGGCGAGAAGTAGACACCGGTTCCACTCCGGCACAATGAAGGAGCAGAGCACGGAGCTGGTATGCGCATCGCCCAGGCTGCCTCTCGCTTGTGTGCGGATTCACGTTAGCACTTGAAAACAGAAAGTTCAAGCTGCGGCTACTTGTGCTGCTACCTATTTCTCTTCCAGCTTTCCCTGGAAAGAATTGTGCCCAGCTTGATGCTTTTGAGATGCAGAGATGACAGTGGCAGATGCAGCGGAGACTGGAAATACAGAGTGCAGCGGAGAGTTTCTGGTGCTTTGACGTGAGGCAAGGGGAAAGTGCAGCCCAGCAGAGGCTTTGACTTCTGGAGCCTTTTTCTTTGGCAGCAGCTGCTGCAAGTGGGCAAGGGAGCTGCGAGAGTGAAGAAGGGGACGGTCCGTCTATGTGAGAAGGAAGCTGCCGAGGCGCAGTGTGTTGTGCTCAGTTTCAAGGCTGCCTGGAGGAGGGGGGGACTTGAAGAACGCCTTCTTTCTGGACGCCTCCTTCTGGCTGTGCTCCAGCTGCATGCACTCTGCAGCACTGAAGGTTTAGGAACCTGCTGCTGGCCAGCTTGTGTCCAGGAGTGCAAGGGCTGCGCCTTCCTTCCTGAAGCAGCCAGAGCATTCTCAGCTGCAGCTGCTTGTGAAGCAGCTCTTGGCTGGACATTTGAAATTGGCTCCCCTGAGTACATGAGCCCGGTGCCCAGCTGCTTGGTTCTTCGCCTTCTGTGCTCTGGACAGAACTGAAGCCCAGCCATGGCTTGGAGCTTTGCCGCTCTTCAGCGTGAGCACTGCACGCAGCCACGGTGTGCTGTGCAGGGATTTTCCTTCAGCTCGACGGACAAGCATTTTCTTGCTCTTTCAGCGAGTCCAAACTGGGCATGTAGCTCTCGCTCAGCGAAATGCGTCAGGCGAGAAACACTTGCTGGAGTAGCTTTTCGCTGGGCAAGACTTTCAACACAGCACCACAATTCGGGCAAGGAGCAGCAGAAAGGAAGACCATCTTTTGGTCCTGGCACCTTCTTCTGGGCGACACGCCTATCCGCCTCTTCGCTCCCTGCAAGGCTGTAAGCTTGGCGGTGGTGCTTGCAAGTGAGAAGGCAGGTGTAGAGAGCACCGCGATCTGCCGGCGCTGTGCAGGCTGGAAAGGAAAGAGGGCTACCACTAGGATGTGCTGCAAATACAGGTTTCCACGCGTCGAGGGTAAGCTCCGCGTAAGCTCGTTGACCTCAAACTGTTCTCTGTGCGAGACTTAGCTGAGAAGCTTTCCGTTCAGATTCAGGCTGCAAGGCAGACCGAATGTGCTGCTACCTAGCGCTGAGAGAGAAAGTGCAGAGGCCAGGCGTGTTTGGGCAGAGGCAGCAGCCTGGAGCATTTCTCTGCCGGCACCGTGCTCTCTGGGCGAGAAGTAGACACCGCTTCCACTCCGGCACAATGAAGGAGCAGAGCACGGAGCTGCTATGCGCATCGCCCAGGCTGCCTCTCGCTTGTGTGCGGATTCACGTTAGCACTTGAAAACAGAAAGTTCAAGCTGCGGCTACTTGTGCTGCTACCTATTTCTCTTCCAGCTTTCCCTGGAAAGAATTGTGCCCAGCTTGATGCTTTTGAGATGCAGAGATGACAGTGGCAGATGCAGCGGAGACTGGAAATACAGAGTGCAGCGGAGAGTTTCTGGTGCTTTGACGTGAGGCAAGGGGAAAGTGCAGCCCAGCAGAGGCTTTGACTTCTGGAGCCTTTTTCTTTGGCAGCAGCTGCTGCAAGTGGGCAAGGGAGCTGCGAGAGTGAAGAAGGGGACGGTCCGTCTATGTGAGAAGGAAGCTGCCGAGGCGCAGTGTGTTGTGCTCAGTTTCAAGGCTGCCTGGAGGAGGGGGGGACTTGAAGAACGCCTTCTTTCTGGACGCCTCCTTCTGGCTGTGCTCCAGCTGCATGCACTCTGCAGCACTGAACGTTTAGGAACCTGCTGCTGGCCAGCTTGTGTCCAGGAGTGCAAGGGCTGCGCCTTCCTTCCTGAAGCAGCCAGAGCATTCTCAGCTGCAGCTGCTTGTGAAGCAGCTCTTGGCTGGACATTTGAAATTGGCTCCCCTGAGTACATGAGCCCGCTGCCCAGCTGCTTGGTTCTTCGCCTTCTGTGCTCTGGACAGAACTGAAGCCCAGCCATGGCTTGGAGCTTTGCCGCTCTTCAGCGTGAGCACTGCACGCAGCCACGGTGTGCTGTGCAGGGATTTTCCTTCAGCTCGACGGACAAGCATTTTCTTGCTCTTTCAGCGAGTCCAAACTGGGCATGTAGCTCTCGCTCAGCGAAATGCGTCAGGCGAGAAACACTTGCTGGAGTAGCTTTTCGCTGGGCAAGACTTTCAACACAGCACCACAATTCGGGCAAGGAGCAGCAGAAAGGAAGACCATCTTTTGGTCCTGGCACCTTCTTCTGGGCGACACGCCTATCCGCCTCTTCGCTCCCTGCAAGGCTGTAAGCTTGGCGGTGGTGCTTGCAAGTGAGAAGGCAGGTGCAGAGAGCACCGCGATCTGCCGGCGCTGTGCAGGCTGGAAAGGAAAGAGGGCTACCACTAGGATGTGCTGCAAATACAGGTTTCCACGCGACGAGGGTAAGCTCCGCGTAAGCTCGTTGACCTAAAACTGTTCTCTGTGCGAGACTTAGCTGAGAAGCTTTCCGTTCAGATTCAGGCTGCAAGGCAGACCGAATGTGCTGCTACCTAGCGCTGAGAGAGAAAGTGCAGAGGCCAGGCGTGTTTGGGCAGAGGCAGCAGCCTGGAGCATTTCTCTGCCGGCACCGTGCTCTCTGGGCGAGAAGTAGACACCGGTTCCACTCCGGCACAATGAAGGAGCAGAGCACGGAGCTGGTATGCGCATCGCCCAGGCTGCCTCTCGCTTGTGTGCGGATTCACGTTAGCACTTGAAAACAGAAAGTTCAAGCTGCGGCTACTTGTGCTGCTACCTATTTCTCTTCCAGCTTTCCCTGGAAAGAATTGTGCCCAGCTTGATGCTTTTGAGATGCAGAGATGACAGTGGCAGATGCAGCGGAGACTGGAAATACAGAGTGCAGCGGAGAGTTTCTGGTGCTTTGACGTGAGGCAAGGGGAAAGTGCAGCCCAGCAGAGGCTTTGACTTCTGGAGCCTTTTTCTTTGGCAGCAGCTGCTGCAAGTGGGCAAGGGAGCTGCGAGAGTGAAGAAGGGGACGGTCCGTCTATGTGAGAAGGAAGCTGCCGAGGCGCAGTGTGTTGTGCTCAGTTTCAAGGCTGCCTGGAGGAGGGGGGGACTTGAAGAACGCCTTCTTTCTGGACGCCTCCTTCTGGCTGTGCTCCAGCTGCATGCACTCTGCAGCACTGAACGTTTAGGAACCTGCTGCTGGCCAGCTTGTGTCCAGGAGTGCAAGGGCTGCGCCTTCCTTCCTGAAGCAGCCAGAGCATTCTCAGCTGCAGCTGCTTGTGAAGCAGCTCTTGGCTGGACATTTGAAATTGGCTCCCCTGAGTACATGAGCCCGGTGCCCAGCTGCTTGGTTCTTCGCCTTCTGTGCTCTGGACAGAACTGAAGCCCAGCCATGGCTTGGAGCTTTGCCGCTCTTCAGCGTGAGCACTGCACGCAGCCACGGTGTGCTGTGCAGGGATTTTCCTTCAGCTCGACGGACAAGCATTTTCTTGCTCTTTCAGCGAGTCCAAACTGGGCATGTAGCTCTCGCTCAGCGAAATGCGTCAGGCGAGAAACACTTGCTGGAGTAGCTTTTCGCTGGGCAAGACTTTCAACACAGCACCACAATTCGGGCAAGGAGCAGCAGAAAGGAAGACCATCTTTTGGTCCTGGCACCTTCTTCTGGGCGACACGCCTATCCGCCTCTTCTCTCCCTGCAAGGCTGTAAGCTTGGCGGTGGTGCTTGCAAGTGAGAAGGCAGGTGCAGAGAGCACCGCGATCTGCCGGCGCTGTGCAGGCTGGAAAGGAAAGAGGGCTACCACTAGGATGTGCTGCAAATACAGGTTTCCACGCGTCGAGGGTAAGCTCCGCGTAAGCTCGTTGACCTAAAACTGTTCTCTGTGCGAGACTTAGCTGAGAAGCTTTCCGTTAAGATTCAGGCTGCAAGGCAGACCGAATGTGCTGCTACCTAGCGCTGAGAGAGAAAGTGCAGAGGCCAGGCGTGTTTGGGCAGAGGCAGCAGCCTGGAGCATTTCTCTGCCGGCACCGTGCTCTCTGGGCGAGAAGTAGACACCGGTTCCACTCCGGCACAATGAAGGAGCAGAGCACGGAGCTGGTATGCGCATCGCCCAGGCTGCCTCTCGCTTGTGTGCGGATTCACGTTAGCACTTGAAAACAGAAAGTTCAAGCTGCGGCTACTTGTGCTGCTACCTATTTCTCTTCCAGCTTTCCCTGGAAAGAATTGTGCCCAGCTTGATGCTTTTGAGATGCAGAGATGACAGTGGCAGATGCAGCGGAGACTGGAAATACAGAGTGCAGCGGAGAGTTTCTGGTGCTTTGACGTGAGGCAAGGGGAAAGTGCAGCCCAGCAGAGGCTTTGACTTCTGGAGCCTTTTTCTTTGGCAGCAGCTGCTGCAAGTGGGCAAGGGAGCTGCGAGAGTGAAGAAGGGGACGGTCCGTCTATGTGAGAAGGAAGCTGCCGAGGCGCAGTGTGTTGTGCTCAGTTTCAAGGCTGCCTGGAGGAGGGGGGAACTTGAAGAATGCCTTCTTTCTGGACGCCTCCTTCTGGCTGTGCTCCAGCTGCATGCACTCTGCAGCACTGAAGGTTTAGGAACCTGCTGCTGGCCAGCTTGTGTCCAGGAGTGCAAGGGCTGCGCCTTCCTTCCTGAAGCAGCCAGAGCATTCTCAGCTGCAGCTGCTTGTGAAGCAGCTCTTGGCTGGACATTTGAAATTGGCTCCCCTGAGTACATGAGCCCGGTGCCCAGCTGCTTGGTTCTTCGCCTTCTGTGCTCTGGACAGAACTGAAGCCCAGCCATGGCTTGGAGCTTTGCCGCTCTTCAGCGTGAGCACTGCACGCAGCCACGGTGTGCTGTGCAGGGATTTTCCTTCAGCTCGACGGACAAGCATTTTCTTGCTCTTTCAGCGAGTCCAAACTGGGCATGTAGCTCTCGCTCAGCGAAATGCGTCAGGCGAGAAACACTTGCTGGAGTAGCTTTTCGCTGGGCAAGACTTTCAACACAGCACCACAATTCGGGCAAGGAGCAGCAGAAAGGAAGACCATCTTTTGGTCCTGGCACCTTCTTCTGGGCGACACGCCTATCCGCCTCTTCGCTCCCTGCAAGGCTGTAAGCTTGGCGGTGGTGCTTGCAAGTGAGAAGGCAGGTGCAGAGAGCACCGCGATCTGCCGGCGCTGTGCAGGCTGGAAAGGAAAGAGGGCTACCACTAGGATGTGCTGCAAATACAGGTTTCCACGCGTCGAGGGTAAGCTCCGCGTAAGCTCGTTGACCTAAAACTGTTCTCTGTGCGAGACTTAGCTGAGAAGCTTTCCGTTCAGATTCAGGCTACAAGGCAGACCGAATGTGCTGCTACCTAGCGCTGAGAGAGAAAGTGCAGAGGCCAGGCGTGTTTGGGCAGAGGCAGCAGCCTGGAGCATTTCTCTGCCGGCACCGTGCTCTCTGGGCGAGAAGTAGACACCGGTTCCACTCCGGCACAATGAAGGAGCAGAGCACGGAGCTGGTATGCGCATCGCCCAGGCTGCCTCTCGCTTGTGTGCGGATTCACGTTAGCACTTGAAAACAGAAAGTTCAAGCTGCGGCTACTTGTGCTGCTACCTATTTCTCTTCCAGCTTTCCCTGGAAAGAATTGTGCCCAGCTTGATGCTTTTGAGATGCAGAGATGACAGTGGCAGATGCAGCGGAGACTGGAAATACAGAGTGCAGCGGAGAGTTTCTGGTACTTTGACGTGAGGCAAGGGGAAAGTGCAGCCCAGCAGAGGCTTTGACTTCTGGAGCCTTTTTCTTTGGCAGCAGCTGCTGCAAGTGGGCAAGGGAGCTGCGAGAGTGAAGAAGGGGACGGTCCGTCTATGTGAGAAGGAAGCTGCCGAGGCGCAGTGTGTTGTGCTCAGTTTCAAGGCTGCCTGGAGGAGGGGGGGACTTGAAGAACGCCTTCTTTCTGGACGCCTCCTTCTGGCTGTGCTCCAGCTGCATGCACTCTGCAGCACTGAACGTTTAGGAACCTGCTGCTGGCCAGCTTGTGTCCAGGAGTGCAAGGGCTGCGCCTTCCTTCCTGAAGCAGCCAGAGCATTCTCAGCTGCAGCTGCTTGTGAAGCAGCTCTTGGCTGGACATTTGAAATTGGCTCCCCTGAGTACATGAGCCCGGTGCCCAGCTGCTTGGTTCTTCGCCTTCTGTGCTCTGGACAGAACTGAAGCCCAGCCATGGCTTGGAGCTTTGCCGCTCTTCAGCGTGAGCACTGCACGCAGCCACGGTGTGCTGTGCAGGGATTTTCCTTCAGCTCGACGGACAAGCATTTTCTTGCTCTTTCAGCGAGTCCAAACTGGGCATGTAGCTCTCGCTCAGCGAAATGCGTCAGGCGAGAAACACTTGCTGGAGTAGCTTTTCGCTGGGCAAGACTTTCAACACAGCACCACAATTCGGGCAAGGAGCAGCAGAAAGGAAGACCATCTTTTGGTCCTGGCACCTTCTTCTGGGCGACACGCCTATCCGCCTCTTCTCTCCCTGCAAGGCTGTAAGCTTGGCGGTGGTGCTTGCAAGTGAGAAGGCAGGTGCAGAGAGCACCGCCATCAGCCGGCGCTGTGCAGGCTGGAAAGGAAAGAGGGCTACCACTAGGATGTGCTGCAAATACAGGTTTCCACGCGTCGAGGGTAAGCTCCGCGTAAGCTCGTTGACCTCAAACTGTTCTCTGTGCGAGACTTAGCTGAGAAGCTTTCCGTTCAGATTCAGGCTGCAAGGCAGACCGAATGTGCTGCTACCTAGCGCTGAGAGAGAAAGTGCAGAGGCCAGGCGTGTTTGGGCAGAGGCAGCAGCCTGGAGCATTTCTCTGCCGGCACCGTGCTCTCTGGGCGAGAAGTAGACACCGCTTCCACTCCGGCACAATGAAGGAGCAGAGCACGGAGCTGGTATGCGCATCGCCCAGGCTGCCTCTCGCTTGTGTGCGGATTCACGTTAGCACTTGAAAACAGAAAGTTCAAGCTGCGGCTACTTGTGCTGCTACCTATTTCTCTTCCAGCTTTCCCTGGAAAGAATTGTGCCCAGCTTGATGCTTTTGAGATGCAGAGATGACAGTGGCAGATGCAGCGGAGACTGGAAATACAGAGTGCAGCGGAGAGTTTCTGGTGCTTTGACGTGAGGCAAGGGGAAAGTGCAGCCCAGCAGAGGCTTTGACTTCTGGAGCCTTTTTCTTTGGCAGCAGCTGCTGCAAGTGGGCAAGGGAGCTGCGAGAGTGAAGAAGGGGACGGTCCGTCTATGTGAGAAGGAAGCTGCCGAGGCGCAGTGTGTTGTGCTCAGTTTCAAGGCTGCCTGGAGGAGGGGGGGACTTGAAGAACGCCTTCTTTCTGGACGCCTCCTTCTGGCTGTGCTCCAGCTGCATGCACTCTGCAGCACTGAACGTTTAGGAACCTGCTGCTGGCCAGCTTGTGTCCAGGAGTGCAAGGGCTGCGCCTTCCTTCCTGAAGCAGCCAGAGCATTCTCAGCTGCAGCTGCTTGTGAAGCAGCTCTTGGCTGGACATTTGAAATTGGCTCCCCTGAGTACATGAGCCCGGTGCCCAGCTGCTTGGTTCTTCGCCTTCTGTGCTCTGGACAGAACTGAAGCCCAGCCATGGCTTGGAGCTTTGCCGCTCTTCAGCGTGAGCACTGCACGCAGCCACGGTGTGCTGTGCAGGGATTTTCCTTCAGCTCGACGGACAAGCATTTTCTTGCTCTTTCAGCGAGTCCAAACTGGGCATGTAGCTCTCGCTCAGCGAAATGCGTCAGGCGAGAAACACTTGCTGGAGTAGCTTTTCGCTGGGCAAGACTTTCAACACAGCACCACAATTCGGGCAAGGAGCAGCAGAAAGGAAGACCATCTTTTGGTCCTGGCACCTTCTTCTGGGCGACACGCCTATCCGCCTCTTCGCTCCCTGCAAGGCTGTAAGCTTGGCGGTGGTGCTTGCAAGTGAGAAGGCAGGTGTAGAGAGCACCGCGATCTGCCGGCGCTGTGCAGGCTGGAAAGGAAAGAGGGCTACCACTAGGATGTGCTGCAAATACAGGTTTCCACGCGTCGAGGGTAAGCTCCGCGTAAGCTCGTTGACCTAAAACTGTTCTCTGTGCGAGACTTAGCTGAGAAGCTTTCCGTTCAGATTCAGGCTACAAGGCAGACCGAATGTGCTGCTACCTAGCGCTGAGAGAGAAAGTGCAGAGGCCAGGCGTGTTTGGGCAGAGGCAGCAGCCTGGAGCATTTCTCTGCCGGCACCGTGCTCTCTGGGCGAGAAGTAGACACCGGTTCCACTCCGGCACAATGAAGGAGCAGAGCACGGAGCTGGTATGCGCATCGCCCAGGCTGCCTCTCGCTTGTGTGCGGATTCACGTTAGCACTTGAAAACAGAAAGTTCAAGCTGCGGCTACTTGTGCTGCTACCTATTTCTCTTCCAGCTTTCCCTGGAAAGAATTGTGCCCAGCTTGATGCTTTTGAGATGCAGAGATGACAGTGGCAGATGCAGCGGAGACTGGAAATACAGAGTGCAGCGGAGAGTTTCTGGTGCTTTGACGTGAGGCAAGGGGAAAGTGCAGCCCAGCAGAGGCTTTGACTTCTGGAGCCTTTTTCTTTGGCAGCAGCTGCTGCAAGTGGGCAAGGGAGCTGCGAGAGTGAAGAAGGGGACGGTCCGTCTATGTGAGAAGGAAGCTGCCGAGGCGCAGTGTGTTGTGCTCAGTTTCAAGGCTGCCTGGAGGAGGGGGGGACTTGAAGAACGCCTTCTTTCTGGACGCCTCCTTCTGGCTGTGCTCCAGCTGCATGCACTCTGCAGCACTGAACGTTTAGGAACCTGCTGCTGGCCAGCTTGTGTCCAGGAGTGCAAGGGCTGCGCCTTCCTTCCTGAAGCAGCCAGAGCATTCTCAGCTGCAGCTGCTTGTGAAGCA
Organism: Corvus hawaiiensis; assembly: GCF_020740725.1. Lineage (NCBI taxonomy): Eukaryota > Metazoa > Chordata > Aves > Passeriformes > Corvidae > Corvus > Corvus hawaiiensis. The sequence goes on from NC_063214.1 coordinate 15,831,766, forward strand.
GCTCTTGGCTGGACATTTGAAATTGGCTCCCCTGAGTACATGAGCCCGGTGCCCAGCTGCTTGGTTCTTCGCCTTCTGTGCTCTGGACAGAACTGAAGCCCAGCCATGGCTTGGAGCTTTGCCGCTCTTCAGCGTGAGCACTGCACGCAGCCACGGTGTGCTGTGCAGGGATTTTCCTTCAGCTCGACGGACAAGCATTTTCTTGCTCTTTCAGCGAGTCCAAACTGGGCATGTAGCTCTCGCTCAGCGAAATGCGTCAGGCGAGAAACACTTGCTGGAGTAGCTTTTCGCTGGGCAAGACTTTCAACACAGCACCACAATTCGGGCAAGGAGCAGCAGAAAGGAAGACCATCTTTTGGTCCTGGCACCTTCTTCTGGGCGACACGCCTATCCGCCTCTTCGCTCCCTGCAAGGCTGTAAGCTTGGCGGTGGTGCTTGCAAGTGAGAAGGCAGGTGCAGAGAGCACCGCGATCTGCCGGCGCTGTGCAGGCTGGAAAGGAAAGAGGGCTACCACTAGGATGTGCTGCAAATACAGGTTTCCACGCGACGAGGGTAAGCTCCGCGTAAGCTCGTTGACCTAAAACTGTGCGAGACGTAGCTGAGAAGCTTTCCGTTCAGATTCAGGCTGCAAGGCAGACCGAATGTGCTGCTACCTAGCGCTGAGAGAGAAAGTGCAGAGGCCAGGCGTGTTTGGGCAGAGGCAGCAGCCTGGAGCATTTCTCTGCCGGCACCGTGCTCTCTGGGCGAGAAGTAGACACCGCTTCCACTCCGGCACAATGAAGGAGCAGAGCACGGAGCTGGTATGCGCATCGCCCAGGCTGCCTCTCGCTTGTGTGCGGATTCACGTTAGCACTTGAAAACAGAAAGTTCAAGCTGCGGCTACTTGTGCTGCTACCTATTTCTCTTCCAGCTTTCCCTGGAAAGAATTGTGCCCAGCTTGATGCTTTTGAGATGCAGAGATGACAGTGGCAGATGCAGCGGAGACTGGAAATACAGAGTGCAGCGGAGAGTTTCTGGTGCTTTGACGTGAGGCAAGGGGAAAGTGCAGCCCAGCAGAGGCTTTGACTTCTGGAGCCTTTTTCTTTGGCAGCAGCTGCTGCAAGTGGGCAAGGGAGCTGCGAGAGTGAAGAAGGGGACGGTCCGTCTATGTGAGAAGGAAGCTGCCGAGGCGCAGTGTGTTGTGCTCAGTTTCAAGGCTGCCTGGAGGAGGGGGGGACTTGAAGAACGCCTTCTTTCTGGACGCCTCCTTCTGGCTGTGCTCCAGCTGCATGCACTCTGCAGCACTGAAGGTTTAGGAACCTGCTGCTGGCCAGCTTGTGTCCAGGAGTGCAAGGGCTGCGCCTTCCTTCCTGAAGCAGCCAGAGCATTCTCAGCTGCAGCTGCTTGTGAAGCAGCTCTTGGCTGGACATTTGAAATTGGCTCCCCTGAGTACATGAGCCCGGTGCCCAGCTGCTTGGTTCTTCGCCTTCTGTGCTCTGGACAGAACTGAAGCCCAGCCATGGCTTGGAGCTTTGCCGCTCTTCAGCGTGAGCACTGCACGCAGCCACGGTGTGCTGTGCAGGGATTTTCCTTCAGCTCGACGGACAAGCATTTTCTTGCTCTTTCAGCGAGTCCAAACTGGGCATGTAGCTCTCGCTCAGCGAAATGCGTCAGGCGAGAAACACTTGCTGGAGTAGCTTTTCGCTGGGCAAGACTTTCAACACAGCACCACAATTCGGGCAAGGAGCAGCAGAAAGGAAGACCATCTTTTGGTCCTGGCACCTTCTTCTGGGCGACACGCCTATCCGCCTCTTCGCTCCCTGCAAGGCTGTAAGCTTGGCGGTGGTGCTTGCAAGTGAGAAGGCAGGTGTAGAGAGCACCGCGATCTGCCGGCGCTGTGCAGGCTGGAAAGGAAAGAGGGCTACCACTAGGATGTGCTGCAAATACAGGTTTCCACGCGACGAGGGTAAGCTCCGCGTAAGCTCGTTGACCTCAAACTGTTCTCTGTGCGAGACTTAGCTGAGAAGCTTTCCGTTCAGATTCAGGCTGCAAGGCAGACCGAATGTGCTGCTACCTAGCGCTGAGAGAGAAAGTGCAGAGGCCAGGCGTGTTTGGGCAGAGGCAGCAGCCTGGAGCATTTCTCTGCCGGCACCGTGCTCTCTGGGCGAGAAGTAGACACCGGTTCCACTCCGGCACAATGAAGGAGCAGAGCACGGAGCTGGTATGCGCATCGCCCAGGCTGCCTCTCGCTTGTGTGCGGATTCACGTTAGCACTTGAAAACAGAAAGTTCAAGCTGCGGCTACTTGTGCTGCTACCTATTTCTCTTCCAGCTTTCCCTGGAAAGAATTGTGCCCAGCTTGATGCTTTTGAGATGCAGAGATGACAGTGGCAGATGCAGCGGAGACTGGAAATACAGAGTGCAGCGGAGAGTTTCTGGTGCTTTGACGTGAGGCAAGGGGAAAGTGCAGCCCAGCAGAGGCTTTGACTTCTGGAGCCTTTTTCTTTGGCAGCAGCTGCTGCAAGTGGGCAAGGGAGCTGCGAGAGTGAAGAAGGGGACGGTCCGTCTATGTGAGAAGGAAGCTGCCGAGGCGCAGTGTGTTGTGCTCAGTTTCAAGGCTGCCTGGAGGAGGGGGGGACTTGAAGAACGCCTTCTTTCTGGACGCCTCCTTCTGGCTGTGCTCCAGCTGCATGCACTCTGCAGCACTGAAGGTTTAGGAACCTGCTGCTGGCCAGCTTGTGTCCAGGAGTGCAAGGGCTGCGCCTTCCTTCCTGAAGCAGCCAGAGCATTCTCAGCTGCAGCTGCTTGTGAAGCAGCTCTTGGCTGGACATTTGAAATTGGCTCCCCTGAGTACATGAGCCCGGTGCCCAGCTGCTTGGTTCTTCGCCTTCTGTGCTCTGGACAGAACTGAAGCCCAGCCATGGCTTGGAGCTTTGCCGCTCTTCAGCGTGAGCACTGCACGCAGCCACGGTGTGCTGTGCAGGGATTTTCCTTCAGCTCGACGGACAAGCATTTTCTTGCTCTTTCAGCGAGTCCAAACTGGGCATGTAGCTCTCGCTCAGCGAAATGCGTCAGGCGAGAAACACTTGCTGGAGTAGCTTTTCGCTGGGCAAGACTTTCAACACAGCACCACAATTCGGGCAAGGAGCAGCAGAAAGGAAGACCATCTTTTGGTCCTGGCACCTTCTTCTGGGCGACACGCCTATCCGCCTCTTCGCTCCCTGCAAGGCTGTAAGCTTGGCGGTGGTGCTTGCAAGTGAGAAGGCAGGTGTAGAGAGCACCGCGATCTGCCGGCGCTGTGCAGGCTGGAAAGGAAAGAGGGCTACCACTAGGATGTGCTGCAAATACAGGTTTCCACGCGTCGAGGGTAAGCTCCGCGTAAGCTCGTTGACCTCAAACTGTTCTCTGTGCGAGACTTAGCTGAGAAGCTTTCCGTTCAGATTCAGGCTACAAGGCAGACCGAATGTGCTGCTACCTAACGCTGAGAGAGAAAGTGCAGAGGCCAGGCGTGTTTGGGCAGAGGCAGCAGCCTGGAGCATTTCTCTGCCGGCACCGTGCTCTCTGGGCGAGAAGTAGACACCGCTTCCACTCCGGCACAATGAAGGAGCAGAGCACGGAGCTGGTATGCGCATCGCCCAGGCTGCCTCTCGCTTGTGTGCGGATTCACGTTAGCACTTGAAAACAGAAAGTTCAAGCTGCGGCTACTTGTGCTGCTACCTATTTCTCTTCCAGCTTTCCCTGGAAAGAATTGTGCCCAGCTTGATGCTTTTGAGATGCAGAGATGACAGTGGCAGATGCAGCGGAGACTGGAAATACAGAGTGCAGCGGAGAGTTTCTGGTGCTTTGACGTGAGGCAAGGGGAAAGTGCAGCCCAGCAGAGGCTTTGACTTCTGGAGCCTTTTTCTTTGGCAGCAGCTGCTGCAAGTGGGCAAGGGAGCTGCGAGAGTGAAGAAGGGGACGGTCCGTCTATGTGAGAAGGAAGCTGCCGAGGCGCAGTGTGTTGTGCTCAGTTTCAAGGCTGCCTGGAGGAGGGGGGGACTTGAAGAACGCCTTCTTTCTGGACGCCTCCTTCTGGCTGTGCTCCAGCTGCATGCACTCTGCAGCACTGAAGGTTTAGGAACCTGCTGCTGGCCAGCTTGTGTCCAGGAGTGCAAGGGCTGCGCCTTCCTTCCTGAAGCAGCCAGAGCATTCTCAGCTGCAGCTGCTTGTGAAGCAGCTCTTGGCTGGACATTTGAAATTGGCTCCCCTGAGTACATGAGCCCGGTGCCCAGCTGCTTGGTTCTTCGCCTTCTGTGCTCTGGACAGAACTGAAGCCCAGCCATGGCTTGGAGCTTTGCCGCTCTTCAGCGTGAGCACTGCACGCAGCCACGGTGTGCTGTGCAGGGATTTTCCTTCAGCTCGACGGACAAGCATTTTCTTGCTCTTTCAGCGAGTCCAAACTGGGCATGTAGCTCTCGCTCAGCGAAATGCGTCAGGCGAGAAACACTTGCTGGAGTAGCTTTTCGCTGGGCAAGACTTTCAACACAGCACCACAATTCGGGCAAGGAGCAGCAGAAAGGAAGACCATCTTTTGGTCCTGGCACCTTCTTCTGGGCGACACGCCTATCCGCCTCTTCGCTCCCTGCAAGGCTGTAAGCTTGGCGGTGGTGCTTGCAAGTGAGAAGGCAGGTGCAGAGAGCACCGCGATCTGCCGGCGCTGTGCAGGCTGGAAAGGAAAGAGGGCTACCACTAGGATGTGCTGCAAATACAGGTTTCCACGCGTCGAGGGTAAGCTCCGCGTAAGCTCGTTGACCTAAAACTGTGCGAGACGTAGCTGAGAAGCTTTCCGTTCAGATTCAGGCTGCAAGGCAGACCGAATGTGCTGCTACCTAGCGCTGAGAGAGAAAGTGCAGAGGCCAGGCGTGTTTGGGCAGAGGCAGCAGCCTGGAGCATTTCTCTGCCGGCACCGTGCTCTCTGGGCGAGAAGTAGACACCGCTTCCACTCCGGCACAATGAAGGAGCAGAGCACGGAGCTGGTATGCGCATCGCCCAGGCTGCCTCTCGCTTGTGTGCGGATTCACGTTAGCACTTGAAAACAGAAAGTTCAAGCTGCGGCTACTTGTGCTGCTACCTATTTCTCTTCCAGCTTTCCCTGGAAAGAATTGTGCCCAGCTTGATGCTTTTGAGATGCAGAGATGACAGTGGCAGATGCAGCGGAGACTGGAAATACAGAGTGCAGCGGAGAGTTTCTGGTGCTTTGACGTGAGGCAAGGGGAAAGTGCAGCCCAGCAGAGGCTTTGACTTCTGGAGCCTTTTTCTTTGGCAGCAGCTGCTGCAAGTGGGCAAGGGAGCTGCGAGAGTGAAGAAGGGGACGGTCCGTCTATGTGAGAAGGAAGCTGCCGAGGCGCAGTGTGTTGTGCTCAGTTTCAAGGCTGCCTGGAGGAGGGGGGGACTTGAAGAACGCCTTCTTTCTGGACGCCTCCTTCTGGCTGTGCTCCAGCTGCATGCACTCTGCAGCACTGAAGGTTTAGGAACCTGCTGCTGGCCAGCTTGTGTCCAGGAGTGCAAGGGCTGCGCCTTCCTTCCTGAAGCAGCCAGAGCATTCTCAGCTGCAGCTGCTTGTGAAGCAGCTCTTGGCTGGACATTTGAAATTGGCTCCCCTGAGTACATGAGCCCGGTGCCCAGCTGCTTGGTTCTTCGCCTTCTGTGCTCTGGACAGAACTGAAGCCCAGCCATGGCTTGGAGCTTTGCCGCTCTTCAGCGTGAGCACTGCACGCAGCCACGGTGTGCTGTGCAGGGATTTTCCTTCAGCTCGACGGACAAGCATTTTCTTGCTCTTTCAGCGAGTCCAAACTGGGCATGTAGCTCTCGCTCAGCGAAATGCGTCAGGCGAGAAACACTTGCTGGAGTAGCTTTTCGCTGGGCAAGACTTTCAACACAGCACCACAATTCGGGCAAGGAGCAGCAGAAAGGAAGACCATCTTTTGGTCCTGGCACCTTCTTCTGGGCGACACGCCTATCCGCCTCTTCTCTCCCTGCAAGGCTGTAAGCTTGGCGGTGGTGCTTGCAAGTGAGAAGGCAGGTGCAGAGAGCACCGCGATCTGCCGGCGCTGTGCAGGCTGGAAAGGAAAGAGGGCTACCACTAGGATGTGCTGCAAATACAGGTTTCCACGCGTCGAGGGTAAGCTCCGCGTAAGCTCGTTGACCTCAAACTGTTCTCTGTGCGAGACTTAGCTGAGAAGCTTTCCGTTCAGATTCAGGCTGCAAGGCAGACCGAATGTGCTGCTACCTAGCGCTGAGAGAGAAAGTGCAGAGGCCAGGCGTGTTTGGGCAGAGGCAGCAGCCTGGAGCATTTCTCTGCCGGCACCGTGCTCTCTGGGCGAGAAGTAGACACCGGTTCCACTCCGGCACAATGAAGGAGCAGAGCACGGAGCTGGTATGCGCATCGCCCAGGCTGCCTCTCGCTTGTGTGCGGATTCACGTTAGCACTTGAAAACAGAAAGTTCAAGCTGCGGCTACTTGTGCTGCTACCTATTTCTCTTCCAGCTTTCCCTGGAAAGAATTGTGCCCAGCTTGATGCTTTTGAGATGCAGAGATGACAGTGGCAGATGCAGCGGAGACTGGAAATACAGAGTGCAGCGGAGAGTTTCTGGTGCTTTGACGTGAGGCAAGGGGAAAGTGCAGCCCAGCCGAGGCTTTGACTTCTGGAGCCTTTTTCTTTGGCAGCAGCTGCTGCAAGTGGGCAAGGGAGCTGCGAGAGTGAAGAAGGGGACGGTCCGTCTATGTGAGAAGGAAGCTGCCGAGGCGCAGTGTGTTGTGCTCAGTTTCAAGGCTGCCTGGAGGAGGGGGGAACTTGAAGAACGCCTTCTTTCTGGACGCCTCCTTCTGGCTGTGCTCCAGCTGCATGCACTCTGCAGCACTGAAGGTTTAGGAACCTGCTGCTGGCCAGCTTGTGTCCAGGAGTGCAAGGGCTGCGCCTTCCTTCCTGAAGCAGCCAGAGCATTCTCAGCTGCAGCTGCTTGTGAAGCAGCTCTTGGCTGGACATTTGAAATTGGCTCCCCTGAGTACATGAGCCCGGTGCCCAGCTGCTTGGTTCTTCGCCTTCTGTGCTCTGGACAGAACTGAAGCCCAGCCATGGCTTGGAGCTTTGCCGCTCTTCAGCGTGAGCACTGCACGCAGCCACGGTGTGCTGTGCAGGGATTTTCCTTCAGCTCGACGGACAAGCATTTTCTTGCTCTTTCAGCGAGTCCAAACTGGGCATGTAGCTCTCGCTCAGCGAAATGCGTCAGGCGAGAAACACTTGCTGGAGTAGCTTTTCGCTGGGCAAGACTTTCAACACAGCACCACAATTCGGGCAAGGAGCAGCAGAAAGGAAGACCATCTTTTGGTCCTGGCACCTTCTTCTGGGCGACACGCCTCTCCGCCTCTTCGCTCCCTGCAAGGCTGTAAGCTTGGCGGTGGTGCTTGCAAGTGAGAAGGCAGGTGCAGAGAGCACCGCGATCTGCCGGCGCTGTGCAGGCTGGAAAGGAAAGAGGGCTACCACTAGGATGTGCTGCAAATACAGGTTTCCACGCGTCGAGGGTAAGCTCCGCGTAAGCTCGTTGACCTAAAACTGTTCTCTGTGCGAGACTTAGCTGAGAAGCTTTCCGTTCAGATTCAGGCTGCAAGGCAGACCGAATGTGCTGCTACCTAGCGCTGAGAGAGAAAGTGCAGAGGCCAGGCGTGTTTGGGCAGAGGCAGCAGCCTGGAGCATTTCTCTGCCGGCACCGTGCTCTCTGGGCGAGAAGTAGACACCGCTTCCACTCCGGCACAATGAAGGAGCAGAGCACGGAGCTGGTATGCGCATCGCCCAGGCTGCCTCTCGCTTGTGTGCGGATTCACGTTAGCACTTGAAAACAGAAAGTTCAAGCTGCGGCTACTTGTGCTGCTACCTATTTCTCTTCCAGCTTTCCCTGGAAAGAATTGTGCCCAGCTTGATGCTTTTGAGATGCAGAGATGACAGTGGCAGATGCAGCGGAGACTGGAAATACAGAGTGCAGCGGAGAGTTTCTGGTGCTTTGACGTGAGGCAAGGGGAAAGTGCAGCCCAGCCGAGGCTTTGACTTCTGGAGCCTTTTTCTTTGGCAGCAGCTGCTGCAAGTGGGCAAGGGAGCTGCGAGAGTGAAGAAGGGGACGGTCCGTCTATGTGAGAAGGAAGCTGCCGAGGCGCAGTGTGTTGTGCTCAGTTTCAAGGCTGCCTGGAGGAGGGGGGGACTTGAAGAACGCCTTCTTTCTGGACGCCTCCTTCTGGCTGTGCTCCAGCTGCATGCACTCTGCAGCACTGAACGTTTAGGAACCTGCTGCTGGCCAGCTTGTGTCCAGGAGTGCAAGGGCTGCGCCTTCCTTCCTGAAGCAGCCAGAGCATTCTCAGCTGCAGCTGCTTGTGAAGCAGCTCTTGGCTGGACATTTGAAATTGGCTCCCCTGAGTACATGAGCCCGCTGCCCAGCTGCTTGGTTCTTCGCCTTCTGTGCTCTGGACAGAACTGAAGCCCAGCCATGGCTTGGAGCTTTGCCGCTCTTCAGCGTGAGCACTGCACGCAGCCACGGTGTGCTGTGCAGGGATTTTCCTTCAGCTCGACGGACAAGCATTTTCTTGCTCTTTCAGCGAGTCCAAACTGGGCATGTAGCTCTCGCTCAGCGAAATGCGTCAGGCGAGAAACACTTGCTGGAGTAGCTTTTCGCTGGGCAAGACTTTCAACACAGCACCACAATTCGGGCAAGGAGCAGCAGAAAGGAAGACCATCTTTTGGTCCTGGCACCTTCTTCTGGGCGACACGCCTATCCGCCTCTTCTCTCCCTGCAAGGCTGTAAGCTTGGCGGTGGTGCTTGCAAGTGAGAAGGCAGGTGCAGAGAGCACCGCCATCAGCCGGCGCTGTGCAGGCTGGAAAGGAAAGAGGGCTACCACTAGGATGTGCTGCAAATACAGGTTTCCACGCGTCGAGGGTAAGCTCCGCGTAAGCTCGTTGACCTCAAACTGTTCTCTGTGCGAGACTTAGCTGAGAAGCTTTCGGTTCAGATTCAGGCTGCAAGGCAGACCGAATGTGCTGCTACCTAGCGCTGAGAGAGAAAGTGCAGAGGCCAGGCGTGTTTGGGCAGAGGCAGCAGCCTGGAGCATTTCTCTGCCGGCACCGTGCTCTCTGGGCGAGAAGTAGACACCGCTTCCACTCCGGCACAATGAAGGAGCAGAGCACGGAGCTGGTATGCGCATCGCCCAGGCTGCCTCTCGCTTGTGTGCGGATTCACGTTAGCACTTGAAAACAGAAAGTTCAAGCTGCGGCTACTTGTGCTGCTACCTATTTCTCTTCCAGCTTTCCCTGGAAAGAATTGTGCCCAGCTTGATGCTTTTGAGATGCAGAGATGACAGTGGCAGATGCAGCGGAGACTGGAAATACAGAGTGCAGCGGAGAGTTTCTGGTGCTTTGACGTGAGGCAAGGGGAAAGTGCAGCCCAGCAGAGGCTTTGACTTCTGGAGCCTTTTTCTTTGGCAGCAGCTGCTGCAAGTGGGCAAGGGAGCTGCGAGAGTGAAGAAGGGGACGGTCCGTCTATGTGAGAAGGAAGCTGCCGAGGCGCAGTGTGTTGTGCTCAGTTTCAAGGCTGCCTGGAGGAGGGGGGGACTTGAAGAACGCCTTCTTTCTGGACGCCTCCTTCTGGCTGTGCTCCAGCTGCATGCACTCTGCAGCACTGAAGGTTTAGGAACCTGCTGCTGGCCAGCTTGTGTCCAGGAGTGCAAGGGCTGCGCCTTCCTTCCTGAAGCAGCCAGAGCATTCTCAGCTGCAGCTGCTTGTGAAGCAGCTCTTGGCTGGACATTTGAAATTGGCTCCCCTGAGTACATGAGCCCGGTGCCCAGCTGCTTGGTTCTTCGCCTTCTGTGCTCTGGACAGAACTGAAGCCCAGCCATGGCTTGGAGCTTTGCCGCTCTTCAGCGTGAGCACTGCACGCAGCCACGGTGTGCTGTGCAGGGATTTTCCTTCAGCTCGACGGACAAGCATTTTCTTGCTCTTTCAGCGAGTCCAAACTGGGCATGTAGCTCTCGCTCAGCGAAATGCGTCAGGCGAGAAACACTTGCTGGAGTAGCTTTTCGCTGGGCAAGACTTTCAACACAGCACCACAATTCGGGCAAGGAGCAGCAGAAAGGAAGACCATCTTTTGGTCCTGGCACCTTCTTCTGGGCGACACGCCTATCCGCCTCTTCTCTCCCTGCAAGGCTGTAAGCTTGGCGGTGGTGCTTGCAAGTGAGAAGGCAGGTGCAGAGAGCACCGCCATCTGCCGGCGCTGTGCAGGCTGGAAAGGAAAGAGGGCTACCACTAGGATGTGCTGCAAATACAGGTTTCCACGCGTCGAGGGTAAGCTCCGCGTAAGCTCGTTGACCTCAAACTGTTCTCTGTGCGAGACTTAGCTGAGAAGCTTTCCGTTCAGATTCAGGCTGCAAGGCAGACCGAATGTGCTGCTACCTAGCGCTGAGAGAGAAAGTGCAGAGGCCAGGCGTGTTTGGGCAGAGGCAGCAGCCTGGAGCATTTCTCTGCCGGCACCGTGCTCTCTGGGCGAGAAGTAGACACCGGTTCCACTCCGGCACAATGAAGGAGCAGAGCACGGAGCTGGTATGCGCATCGCCCAGGCTGCCTCTCGCTTGTGTGCGGATTCACGTTAGCACTTGAAAACAGAAAGTTCAAGCTGCGGCTACTTGTGCTGCTACCTATTTCTCTTCCAGCTTTCCCTGGAAAGAATTGTGCCCAGCTTGATGCTTTTGAGATGCAGAGATGACAGTGGCAGATGCAGCGGAGACTGGAAATACAGAGTGCAGCGGAGAGTTTCTGGTGCTTTGACGTGAGGCAAGGGGAAAGTGCAGCCCAGCAGAGGCTTTGACTTCTGGAGCCTTTTTCTTTGGCAGCAGCTGCTGCAAGTGGGCAAGGGAGCTGCGAGAGTGAAGAAGGGGACGGTCCGTCTATGTGAGAAGGAAGCTGCCGAGGCGCAGTGTGTTGTGCTCAGTTTCAAGGCTGCCTGGAGGAGGGGGGGACTTGAAGAACGCCTTCTTTCTGGACGCCTCCTTCTGGCTGTGCTCCAGCTGCATGCACTCTGCAGCACTGAAGGTTTAGGAACCTGCTGCTGGCCAGCTTGTGTCCAGGAGTGCAAGGGCTGCGCCTTCCTTCCTGAAGCAGCCAGAGCATTCTCAGCTGCAGCTGCTTGTGAAGCAGCTCTTGGCTGGACATTTGAAATTGGCTCCCCTGAGTACATGAGCCCGCTGCCCAGCTGCTTGGTTCTTCGCCTTCTGTGCTCTGGACAGAACTGAAGCCCAGCCATGGCTTGGAGCTTTGCCGCTCTTCAGCGTGAGCACTGCACGCAGCCACGGTGTGCTGTGCAGGGATTTTCCTTCAGCTCGACGGACAAGCATTTTCTTGCTCTTTCAGCGAGTCCAAACTGGGCATGTAGCTCTCGCTCAGCGAAATGCGTCAGGCGAGAAACACTTGCTGGAGTAGCTTTTCGCTGGGCAAGACTTTCAACACAGCACCACAATTCGGGCAAGGAGCAGCAGAAAGGAAGACCATCTTTTGGTCCTGGCACCTTCTTCTGGGCGACACGCCTATCCGCCTCTTCTCTCCCTGCAAGGCTGTAAGCTTGGCGGTGGTGCTTGCAAGTGAGAAGGCAGGTGCAGAGAGCACCGCGATCTGCCGGCGCTGTGCAGGCTGGAAAGGAAAGAGGGCTACCACTAGGATGTGCTGCAAATACAGGTTTCCACGCGTCGAGGGTAAGCTCCGCGTAAGCTCGTTGACCTCAAACTGTTCTCTGTGCGAGACTTAGCTGAGAAGCTTTCCGTTCAGATTCAGGCTGCAAGGCAGACCGAATGTGCTGCTACCTAGCGCTGAGAGAGAAAGTGCAGAGGCCAGGCGTGTTTGGGCAGAGGCAGCAGCCTGGAGCATTTCTCTGCCGGCACCGTGCTCTCTGGGCGAGAAGTAGACACCGGTTCCACTCCGGCACAATGAAGGAGCAGAGCACGGAGCTGGTATGCGCATCGCCCAGGCTGCCTCTCGCTTGTGTGCGGATTCACGTTAGCACTTGAAAACAGAAAGTTCAAGCTGCGGCTACTTGTGCTGCTACCTATTTCTCTTCCAGCTTTCCCTGGAAAGAATTGTGCCCAGCTTGATGCTTTTGAGATGCAGAGATGACAGTGGCAGATGCAGCGGAGACTGGAAATACAGAGTGCAGCGGAGAGTTTCTGGTGCTTTGACGTGAGGCAAGGGGAAAGTGCAGCCCAGCAGAGGCTTTGACTTCTGGAGCCTTTTTCTTTGGCAGCAGCTGCTGCAAGTGGGCAAGGGAGCTGCGAGAGTGAAGAAGGGGACGGTCCGTCTATGTGAGAAGGAAGCTGCCGAGGCGCAGTGTGTTGTGCTCAGTTTCAAGGCTGCCTGGAGGAGGGGGGAACTTGAAGAACGCCTTCTTTCTGGACGCCTCCTTCTGGCTGTGCTCCAGCTGCATGCACTCTGCAGCACTGAAGGTTTAGGAACCTGCTGCTGGCCAGCTTGTGTCCAGGAGTGCAAGGGCTGCGCCTTCCTTCCTGAAGCAGCCAGAGCATTCTCAGCTGCAGCTGCTTGTGAAGCAGCTCTTGGCTGGACATTTGAAATTGGCTCCCCTGAGTACATGAGCCCGGTGCCCAGCTGCTTGGTTCTTCGCCTTCTGTGCTCTGGACAGAACTGAAGCCCAGCCATGGCTTGGAGCTTTGCCGCTCTTCAGCGTGAGCACTGCACGCAGCCACGGTGTGCTGTGCAGGGATTTTCCTTCAGCTCGACGGACAAGCATTTTCTTGCTCTTTCAGCGAGTCCAAACTGGGCATGTAGCTCTCGCTCAGCGAAATGCGTCAGGCGAGAAACACTTGCTGGAGTAGCTTTTCGCTGGGCAAGACTTTCAACACAGCACCACAATTCGGGCAAGGAGCAGCAGAAAGGAAGACCATCTTTTGGTCCTGGCACCTTCTTCTGGGCGACACGCCTATCCGCCTCTTCGCTCCCTGCAAGGCTGTAAGCTTGGCGGTGGTGCTTGCAAGTGAGAAGGCAGGTGCAGAGAGCACCGCGATCTGCCGGCGCTGTGCAGGCTGGAAAGGAAAGAGGGCTACCACTAGGATGTGCTGCAAATACAGGTTTCCACGCGTCGAGGGTAAGCTCCGCGTAAGCTCGTTGACCTCAAACTGTTCTCTGTGCGAGACTTAGCTGAGAAGCTTTCCGTTCAGATTCAGGCTGCAAGGCAGACCGAATGTGCTGCTACCTAGCGCTGAGAGAGAAAGTGCAGAGGCCAGGCGTGTTTGGGCAGAGGCAGCAGCCTGGAGCATTTCTCTGCCGGCACCGTGCTCTCTGGGCGAGAAGTAGACACCGGTTCCACTCCGGCACAATGAAGGAGCAGAGCACGGAGCTGGTATGCGCATCGCCCAGGCTGCCTCTCGCTTGTGTGCGGATTCACGTTAGCACTTGAAAACAGAAAGTTCAAGCTGCGGCTACTTGTGCTGCTACCTATTTCTCTTCCAGCTTTCCCTGGAAAGAATTGTGCCCATCTTGATGCTTTTGAGATGCAGAGATGACAGTGGCAGATGCAGCGGAGACTGGAAATACAGAGTGCAGCCGAGAGTTTCTGGTGCTTTGACGTGAGGCAAGGGGAAAGTGCAGCCCAGCAGAGGCTTTGACTTCTGGAGCCTTTTTCTTTGGCAGCAGCTGCTGCAAGTGGGCAAGGGAGCTGCGAGAGTGAAGAAGGGGACGGTCCGTCTATGTGAGAAGGAAGCTGCCGAGGCGCAGTGTGTTGTGCTCAGTTTCAAGGCTGCCTGGAGGAGGGGGGGACTTGAAGAACGCCTTCTTTCTGGACGCCTCCTTCTGGCTGTGCTCCAGCTGCATGCACTCTGCAGCACTGAAGGTTTAGGAACCTGCTGCTGGCCAGCTTGTGTCCAGGAGTGCAAGGGCTGCGCCTTCCTTCCTGAAGCAGCCAGAGCATTCTCAGCTGCAGCTGCTTGTGAAGCAGCTCTTGGCTGGACATTTGAAATTGGCTCCCCTGAGTACATGAGCCCGCTGCCCAGCTGCTTGGTTCTTCGCCTTCTGTGCTCTGGACAGAACTGAAGCCCAGCCATGGCTTGGAGCTTTGCCGCTCTTCAGCGTGAGCACTGCACGCAGCCACGGTGTGCTGTGCAGGGATTTTCCTTCAGCTCGACGGACAAGCATTTTCTTGCTCTTTCAGCGAGTCCAAACTGGGCATGTAGCTCTCGCTCAGCGAAATGCGTCAGGCGAGAAACACTTGCTGGAGTAGCTTTTCGCTGGGCAAGACTTTCAACACAGCACCACAATTCGGGCAAGGAGCAGCAGAAAGGAAGACCATCTTTTGGTCCTGGCACCTTCTTCTGGGCGACACGCCTATCCGCCTCTTCGCTCCCTGCAAGGCTGTAAGCTTGGCGGTGGTGCTTGCAAGTGAGAAGGCAGGTGCAGAGAGCACCGCGATCTGCCGGCGCTGTGCAGGCTGGAAAGGAAAGAGGGCTACCACTAGGATGTGCTGCAAATACAGGTTTCCACGCGTCGAGGGTAAGCTCCGCGTAAGCTCGTTGACCTCAAACTGTTCTCTGTGCGAGACTTAGCTGAGAAGCTTTCCGTTCAGATTCAGGCTGCAAGGCAGACCGAATGTGCTGCTACCTAGCGCTGAGAGAGAAAGTGCAGAGGCCAGGCGTGTTTGGGCAGAGGCAGCAGCCTGGAGCATTTCTCTGCCGGCACCGTGCTCTCTGGGCGAGAAGTAGACACCGGTTCCACTCCGGCACAATGAAGGAGCAGAGCACGGAGCTGGTATGCGCATCGCCCAGGCTGCCTCTCGCTTGTGTGCGGATTCACGTTAGCACTTGAAAACAGAAAGTTCAAGCTGCGGCTACTTGTGCTGCTACCTATTTCTCTTCCAGCTTTCCCTGGAAAGAATTGTGCCCAGCTTGATGCTTTTGAGATGCAGAGATGACAGTGGCAGATGCAGCGGAGACTGGAAATACAGAGTGCAGCGGAGAGTTTCTGGTGCTTTGACGTGAGGCAAGGGGAAAGTGCAGCCCAGCAGAGGCTTTGACTTCTGGAGCCTTTTTCTTTGGCAGCAGCTGCTGCAAGTGGGCAAGGGAGCTGCGAGAGTGAAGAAGGGGACGGTCCGTCTATGTGAGAAGGAAGCTGCCGAGGCGCAGTGTGTTGTGCTCAGTTTCAAGGCTGCCTGGAGGAGGGGGGGACTTGAAGAACGCCTTCTTTCTGGACGCCTCCTTCTGGCTGTGCTCCAGCTGCATGCACTCTGCAGCACTGAACGTTTAGGAACCTGCTGCTGGCCAGCTTGTGTCCAGGAGTGCAAGGGCTGCGCCTTCCTTCCTGAAGCAGCCAGAGCATTCTCAGCTGCAGCTGCTTGTGAAGCAGCTCTTGGCTGGACATTTGAAATTGGCTCCCCTGAGTACATGAGCCCGGTGCCCAGCTGCTTGGTTCTTCGCCTTCTGTGCTCTGGACAGAACTGAAGCCCAGCCATGGCTTGGAGCTTTGCCGCTCTTCAGCGTGAGCACTGCACGCAGCCACGGTGTGCTGTGCAGGGATTTTCCTTCAGCTCGACGGACAAGCATTTTCTTGCTCTTTCAGCGAGTCCAAACTGGGCATGTAGCTCTCGCTCAGCGAAATGCGTCAGGCGAGAAACACTTGCTGGAGTAGCTTTTCGCTGGGCAAGACTTTCAACACAGCACCACAATTCAGGCAAGGAGCAGCAGAAAGGAAGACCATCTTTTGGTCCTGGCACCTTCTTCTGGGCGACACGCCTATCCGCCTCTTCGCTCCCTGCAAGGCTGTAAGCTTGGCGGTGGTGCTTGCAAGTGAGAAGGCAGGTGCAGAGAGCACCGCGATCTGCCGGCGCTGTGCAGGCTGGAAAGGAAAGAGGGCTACCACTAGGATGTGCTGCAAATACAGGTTTCCACGCGTCGAGGGTAAGCTCCGCGTAAGCTCGTTGACCTCAAACTGTTCTCTGTGCGAGACTTAGCTGAGAAGCTTTCCGTTCAGATTCAGGCTGCAAGGCAGACCGAATGTGCTGCTACCTAGCGCTGAGAGAGAAAGTGCAGAGGCCAGGCGTGTTTGGGCAGAGGCAGCAGCCTGGAGCATTTCTCTGCCGGCACCGTGCTCTCTGGGCGAGAAGTAGACACCGGTTCCACTCCGGCACAATGAAGGAGCAGAGCACGGAGCTGGTATGCGCATCGCCCAGGCTGCCTCTCGCTTGTGTGCGGATTCACGTTAGCACTTGAAAACAGAAAGTTCAAGCTGCGGCTACTTGTGCTGCTACCTATTTCTCTTCCAGCTTTCCCTGGAAAGAATTGTGCCCAGCTTGATGCTTTTGAGATGCAGAGATGACAGTGGCAGATGCAGCGGAGACTGGAAATACAGAGTGCAGCGGAGAGTTTCTGGTGCTTTGACGTGAGGCAAGGGGAAAGTGCAGCCCAGCAGAGGCTTTGACTTCTGGAGCCTTTTTCTTTGGCAGCAGCTGCTGCAAGTGGGCAAGGGAGCTGCGAGAGTGAAGAAGGGGACGGTCCGTCTATGTGAGAAGGAAGCTGCCGAGGCGCAGTGTGTTGTGCTCAGTTTCAAGGCTGCCTGGAGGAGGGGGGGACTTGAAGAACGCCTTCTTTCTGGACGCCTCCTTCTGGCTGTGCTCCAGCTGCATGCACTCTGCAGCACTGAAGGTTTAGGAACCTGCTGCTGGCCAGCTTGTGTCCAGGAGTGCAAGGGCTGCGCCTTCCTTCCTGAAGCAGCCAGAGCATTCTCAGCTGCAGCTGCTTGTGAAGCAGCTCTTGGCTGGACATTTGAAATTGGCTCCCCTGAGTACATGAGCCCGGTGCCCAGCTGCTTGGTTCTTCGCCTTCTGTGCTCTGGACAGAACTGAAGCCCAGCCATGGCTTGGAGCTTTGCCGCTCTTCAGCGTGAGCACTGCACGCAGCCACGGTGTGCTGTGCAGGGATTTTCCTTCAGCTCGACGGACAAGCATTTTCTTGCTCTTTCAGCGAGTCCAAACTGGGCATGTAGCTCTCGCTCAGCGAAATGCGTCAGGCGAGAAACACTTGCTGGAGTAGCTTTTCGCTGGGCAAGACTTTCAACACAGCACCACAATTCGGGCAAGGAGCAGCAGAAAGGAAGACCATCTTTTGGTCCTGGCACCTTCTTCTGGGCGACACGCCTATCCGCCTCTTCTCTCCCTGCAAGGCTGTAAGCTTGGCGGTGGTGCTTGCAAGTGAGAAGGCAGGTGCAGAGAGCACCGCGGTCTGCCGGCGCTGTGCAGGCTGGAAAGGAAAGAGGGCTACCACTAGGATGTGCTGCAAATACAGGTTTCCACGCGTCGAGGGTAAGCTCCGCGTAAGCTCGTTGACCTAAAACTGTTCTCTGTGCGAGACTTAGCTGAGAAGCTTTCCGTTCAGATTCAGGCTGCAAGGCAGACCGAATGTGCTGCTACCTAGCGCTGAGAGAGAAAGTGCAGAGGCCAGGCGTGTTTGGGCAGAGGCAGCAGCCTGGAGCATTTCTCTGCCGGCACCGTGCTCTCTGGGCGAGAAGTAGACACCGGTTCCACTCCGGCACAATGAAGGAGCAGAGCACGGAGCTGGTATGCGCATCGCCCAGGCTGCCTCTCGCTTGTGTGCGGATTCACGTTAGCACTTGAAAACAGAAAGTTCAAGCTGCGGCTACTTGTGCTGCTACCTATTTCTCTTCCAGCTTTCCCTGGAAAGAATTGTGCCCAGCTTGATGCTTTTGAGATGCAGAGATGACAGTGGCAGATGCAGCGGAGACTGGAAATACAGAGTGCAGCGGAGAGTTTCTGGTGCTTTGACGTGAGGCAAGGGGAAAGTGCAGCCCAGCAGAGGCTTTGACTTCTGGAGCCTTTTTCTTTGGCAGCAGCTGCTGCAAGTGGGCAAGGGAGCTGCGAGAGTGAAGAAGGGGACGGTCCGTCTATGTGAGAAGGAAGCTGCCGAGGCGCAGTGTGTTGTGCTCAGTTTCAAGGCTGCCTGGAGGAGGGGGGGACTTGAAGAACGCCTTCTTTCTGGACGCCTCCTTCTGGCTGTGCTCCAGCTGCATGCACTCTGCAGCACTGAACGTTTAGGAACCTGCTGCTGGCCAGCTTGTGTCCAGGAGTGCAAGGGCTGCGCCTTCCTTCCTGAAGCAGCCAGAGCATTCTCAGCTGCAGCTGCTTGTGAAGCAGCTCTTGGCTGGACATTTGAAATTGGCTCCCCTGAGTACATGAGCCCGGTGCCCAGCTGCTTGGTTCTTCGCCTTCTGTGCTCTGGACAGAACTGAAGCCCAGCCATGGCTTGGAGCTTTGCCGCTCTTCAGCGTGAGCACTGCACGCAGCCACGGTGTGCTGTGCAGGGATTTTCCTTCAGCTCGACGGACAAGCATTTTCTTGCTCTTTCAGCGAGTCCAAACTGGGCATGTAGCTCTCGCTCAGCGAAATGCGTCAGGCGAGAAACACTTGCTGGAGTAGCTTTTCGCTGGGCAAGACTTTCAACACAGCACCACAATTCGGGCAAGGAGCAGCAGAAAGGAAGACCATCTTTTGGTCCTGGCACCTTCTTCTGGGCGACACGCCTATCCGCCTCTTCGCTCCCTGCAAGGCTGTAAGCTTGGCGGTGGTGCTTGCAAGTGAGAAGGCAGGTGCAGAGAGCACCGCGATCTGCCGGCGCTGTGCAGGCTGGAAAGGAAAGAGGGCTACCACTAGGATGTGCTGCAAATACAGGTTTCCACGCGTCGAGGGTAAGCTCCGCGTAAGCTCGTTGACCTCAAACTGTTCTCTGTGCGAGACTTAGCTGAGAAGCTTTCCGTTCAGATTCAGGCTGCAAGGCAGACCGAATGTGCTGCTACCTAGCGCTGAGAGAGAAAGTGCAGAGGCCAGGCGTGTTTGGGCAGAGGCAGCAGCCTGGAGCATTTCTCTGCCGGCACCGTGCTCTCTGGGCGAGAAGTAGACACCGGTTCCACTCCGGCACAATGAAGGAGCAGAGCACGGAGCTGGTATGCGCATCGCCCAGGCTGCCTCTCGCTTGTGTGCGGATTCACGTTAGCACTTGAAAACAGAAAGTTCAAGCTGCGGCTACTTGTGCTGCTACCTATTTCTCTTCCAGCTTTCCCTGGAAAGAATTGTGCCCAGCTTGATGCTTTTGAGATGCAGAGATGACAGTGGCAGATGCAGCGGAGACTGGAAATACAGAGTGCAGCCGAGAGTTTCTGGTGCTTTGACGTGAGGCAAGGGGAAAGTGCAGCCCAGCAGAGGCTTTGACTTCTGGAGCCTTTTTCTTTGGCAGCAGCTGCTGCAAGTGGGCAAGGGAGCTGCGAGAGTGAAGAAGGGGACGGTCCGTCTATGTGAGAAGGAAGCTGCCGAGGCGCAGTGTGTTGTGCTCAGTTTCAAGGCTGCCTGGAGGAGGGGGGGACTTGAAGAACGCCTTCTTTCTGGACGCCTCCTTCTGGCTGTGCTCCAGCTGCATGCACTCTGCAGCACTGAAGGTTTAGGAACCTGCTGCTGGCCAGCTTGTGTCCAGGAGTGCAAGGGCTGCGCCTTCCTTCCTGAAGCAGCCAGAGCATTCTCAGCTGCAGCTGCTTGTGAAGCAGCTCTTGGCTGGACATTTGAAATTGGCTCCCCTGAGTACATGAGCCCGGTGCCCAGCTGCTTGGTTCTTCGCCTTCTGTGCTCTGGACAGAACTGAAGCCCAGCCATGGCTTGGAGCTTTGCCGCTCTTCAGCGTGAGCACTGCACGCAGCCACGGTGTGCTGTGCAGGGATTTTCCTTCAGCTCGACGGACAAGCATTTTCTTGCTCTTTCAGCGAGTCCAAACTGGGCACGTAGCTCTCGCTCAGCGAAATGCGTCAGGCGAGAAACACTTGCTGGAGTAGCTTTTCGCTGGGCAAGACTTTCAACACAGCACCACAATTCGGGCAAGGAGCAGCAGAAAGGAAGACCATCTTTTGGTCCTGGCACCTTCTTCTGGGCGACACGCCTATCCGCCTCTTCGCTCCCTGCAAGGCTGTAAGCTTGGCGGTGGTGCTTGCAAGTGAGAAGGCAGGTGCAGAGAGCACCGCGATCTGCCGGCGCTGTGCAGGCTGGAAAGGAAAGAGGGCTACCACTAGGATGTGCTGCAAATACAGGTTTCCACGCGTCGAGGGTAAGCTCCGCGTAAGCTCGTTGACCTAAAACTGTTCTCTGTGCGAGACTTAGCTGAGAAGCTTTCCGTTCAGATTCAGGCTGCAAGGCAGACCGAATGTGCTGCTACCTAGCGCTGAGAGAGAAAGTGCAGAGGCCAGGCGTGTTTGGGCAGAGGCAGCAGCCTGGAGCATTTCTCTGCCGGCACCGTGCTCTCTGGGCGAGAAGTAGACACCGGTTCCACTCCGGCACAATGAAGGAGCAGAGCACGGAGCTGGTATGCGCATCGCCCAGGCTGCCTCTCGCTTGTGTGCGGATTCACGTTAGCACTTGAAAACAGAAAGTTCAAGCTGCGGCTACTTGTGCTGCTACCTATTTCTCTTCCAGCTTTCCCTGGAAAGAATTGTGCCCAGCTTGATGCTTTTGAGATGCAGAGATGACAGTGGCAGATGCAGCGGAGACTGGAAATACAGAGTGCAGCGGAGAGTTTCTGGTGCTTTGACGTGAGGCAAGGGGAAAGTGCAGCCCAGCAGAGGCTTTGACTTCTGGAGCCTTTTTCTTTGGCAGCAGCTGCTGCAAGTGGGCAAGGGAGCTGCGAGAGTGAAGAAGGGGACGGTCCGTCTATGTGAGAAGGAAGCTGCCGAGGCGCAGTGTGTTGTGCTCAGTTTCAAGGCTGCCTGGAGGAGGGGGGGACTTGAAGAACGCCTTCTTTCTGGACGCCTCCTTCTGGCTGTGCTCCAGCTGCATGCACTCTGCAGCACTGAAGGTTTAGGAACCTGCTGCTGGCCAGCTTGTGTCCAGGAGTGCAAGGGCTGCGCCTTCCTTCCTGAAGCAGCCAGAGCATTCTCAGCTGCAGCTGCTTGTGAAGCAGCTCTTGGCTGGACATTTGAAATTGGCTCCCCTGAGTACATGAGCCCGCTGCCCAGCTGCTTGGTTCTTCGCCTTCTGTGCTCTGGACAGAACTGAAGCCCAGCCATGGCTTGGAGCTTTGCCGCTCTTCAGCGTGAGCACTGCACGCAGCCACGGTGTGCTGTGCAGGGATTTTCCTTCAGCTCGACGGACAAGCATTTTCTTGCTCTTTCAGCGAGTCCAAACTGGGCATGTAGCTCTCGCTCAGCGAAATGCGTCAGGCGAGAAACACTTGCTGGAGTAGCTTTTCGCTGGGCAAGACTTTCAACACAGCACCACAATTCGGGCAAGGAGCAGCAGAAAGGAAGACCATCTTTTGGTCCTGGCACCTTCTTCTGGGCGACACGCCTATCCGCCTCTTCGCTCCCTGCAAGGCTGTAAGCTTGGCGGTGGTGCTTGCAAGTGAGAAGGCAGGTGCAGAGAGCACCGCGATCTGCCGGCGCTGTGCAGGCTGGAAAGGAAAGAGGGCTACCACTAGGATGTGCTGCAAATACAGGTTTCCACGCGACGAGGGTAAGCTCCGCGTAAGCTCGTTGACCTCAAACTGTTCTCTGTGCGAGACGTAGCTGAGAAGCTTTCCGTTCAGATTCAGGCTACAAGGCAGACCGAATGTGCTGCTACCTAGCGCTGAGAGAGAAAGTGCAGAGGCCAGGCGTGTTTGGGCAGAGGCAGCAGCCTGGAGCATTTCTCTGCCGGCACCGTGCTCTCTGGGCGAGAAGTAGACACCGGTTCCACTCCGGCACAATGAAGGAGCAGAGCACGGAGCTGGTATGCGCATCGCCCAGGCTGCCTCTCGCTTGTGTGCGGATTCACGTTAGCACTTGAAAACAGAAAGTTTAAGCTGCGGCTACTTGTGCTGCTACCTATTTCTCTTCCAGCTTTCCCTGGAAAGAATTGTGCCCAGCTTGATGCTTTTGAGATGCAGAGATGACAGTGGCAGATGCAGCGGAGACTGGAAATACAGAGTGCAGCGGAGAGTTTCTGGTGCTTTGACGTGAGGCAAGGGGAAAGTGCAGCCCAGCAGAGGCTTTGACTTCTGGAGCCTTTTTCTTTGGCAGCAGCTGCTGCAAGTGGGCAAGGGAGCTGCGAGAGTGAAGAAGGGGACGGTCCGTCTATGTGAGAAGGAAGCTGCCGAGGCGCAGTGTGTTGTGCTCAGTTTCAAGGCTGCCTGGAGGAGGGGGGGACTTGAAGAACGCCTTCTTTCTGGACGCCTCCTTCTGGCTGTGCTCCAGCTGCATGCACTCTGCAGCACTGAACGTTTAGGAACCTGCTGCTGGCCAGCTTGTGTCCAGGAGTGCAAGGGCTGCGCCTTCCTTCCTGAAGCAGCCAGAGCATTCTCAGCTGCAGCTGCTTGTGAAGCAGCTCTTGGCTGGACATTTGAAATTGGCTCCCCTGAGTACATGAGCCCGGTGCCCAGCTGCTTGGTTCTTCGCCTTCTGTGCTCTGGACAGAACTGAAGCCCAGCCATGGCTTGGAGCTTTGCCGCTCTTCAGCGTGAGCACTGCACGCAGCCACGGTGTGCTGTGCAGGGATTTTCCTTCAGCTCGACG
The DNA here is from genome assembly GCF_020740725.1 of Corvus hawaiiensis. Lineage (NCBI taxonomy): Eukaryota > Metazoa > Chordata > Aves > Passeriformes > Corvidae > Corvus > Corvus hawaiiensis. Next base: position 15,854,341 of record NC_063214.1, read on the forward strand.
GACAAGCATTTTCTTGCTCTTTCAGCGAGTCCAAACTGGGCATGTAGCTCTCGCTCAGCGAAATGCGTCAGGCGAGAAACACTTGCTGGAGTAGCTTTTCGCTGGGCAAGACTTTCAACACAGCACCACAATTCGGGCAAGGAGCAGCAGAAAGGAAGACCATCTTTTGGTCCTGGCACCTTCTTCTGGGCGACACGCCTATCCGCCTCTTCGCTCCCTGCAAGGCTGTAAGCTTGGCGGTGGTGCTTGCAAGTGAGAAGGCAGGTGTAGAGAGCACCGCGATCTGCCGGCGCTGTGCAGGCTGGAAAGGAAAGAGGGCTACCACTAGGATGTGCTGCAAATACAGGTTTCCACGCGTCGAGGGTAAGCTCCGCGTAAGCTCGTTGACCTAAAACTGTTCTCTGTGCGAGACTTAGCTGAGAAGCTTTCCGTTCAGATTCAGGCTACAAGGCAGACCGAATGTGCTGCTACCTAGCGCTGAGAGAGAAAGTGCAGAGGCCAGGCGTGTTTGGGCAGAGGCAGCAGCCTGGAGCATTTCTCTGCCGGCACCGTGCTCTCTGGGCGAGAAGTAGACACCGGTTCCACTCCGGCACAATGAAGGAGCAGAGCACGGAGCTGGTATGCGCATCGCCCAGGCTGCCTCTCGCTTGTGTGCGGATTCACGTTAGCACTTGAAAACAGAAAGTTCAAGCTGCGGCTACTTGTGCTGCTACCTATTTCTCTTCCAGCTTTCCCTGGAAAGAATTGTGCCCAGCTTGATGCTTTTGAGATGCAGAGATGACAGTGGCAGATGCAGCGGAGACTGGAAATACAGAGTGCAGCGGAGAGTTTCTGGTGCTTTGACGTGAGGCAAGGGGAAAGTGCAGCCCAGCAGAGGCTTTGACTTCTGGAGCCTTTTTCTTTGGCAGCAGCTGCTGCAAGTGGGCAAGGGAGCTGCGAGAGTGAAGAAGGGGACGGTCCGTCTATGTGAGAAGGAAGCTGCCGAGGCGCAGTGTGTTGTGCTCAGTTTCAAGGCTGCCTGGAGGAGGGGGGGACTTGAAGAACGCCTTCTTTCTGGACGCCTCCTTCTGGCTGTGCTCCAGCTGCATGCACTCTGCAGCACTGAACGTTTAGGAACCTGCTGCTGGCCAGCTTGTGTCCAGGAGTGCAAGGGCTGCGCCTTCCTTCCTGAAGCAGCCAGAGCATTCTCAGCTGCAGCTGCTTGTGAAGCAGCTCTTGGCTGGACATTTGAAATTGGCTCCCCTGAGTACATGAGCCCGGTGCCCAGCTGCTTGGTTCTTCGCCTTCTGTGCTCTGGACAGAACTGAAGCCCAGCCATGGCTTGGAGCTTTGCCGCTCTTCAGCGTGAGCACTGCACGCAGCCACGGTGTGCTGTGCAGGGATTTTCCTTCAGCTCGACGGACAAGCATTTTCTTGCTCTTTCAGCGAGTCCAAACTGGGCATGTAGCTCTCGCTCAGCGAAATGCGTCAGGCGAGAAACACTTGCTGGAGTAGCTTTTCGCTGGGCAAGACTTTCAACACAGCACCACAATTCGGGCAAGGAGCAGCAGAAAGGAAGACCATCTTTTGGTCCTGGCACCTTCTTCTGGGCGACACGCCTATCCGCCTCTTCTCTCCCTGCAAGGCTGTAAGCTTGGCGGTGGTGCTTGCAAGTGAGAAGGCAGGTGCAGAGAGCACCGCGGTCTGCCGGCGCTGTGCAGGCTGGAAAGGAAAGAGGGCTACCACTAGGATGTGCTGCAAATACAGGTTTCCACGCGTCGAGGGTAAGCTCCGCGTAAGCTCGTTGACCTCAAACTGTTCTCTGTGCGAGACTTAGCTGAGAAGCTTTCCGTTCAGATTCAGGCTGCAAGGCAGACCGAATGTGCTGCTACCTAGCGCTGAGAGAGAAAGTGCAGAGGCCAGGCGTGTTTGGGCAGAGGCAGCAGCCTGGAGCATTTCTCTGCCGGCACCGTGCTCTCTGGGCGAGAAGTAGACACCGGTTCCACTCCGGCACAATGAAGGAGCAGAGCACGGAGCTGGTATGCGCATCGCCCAGGCTGCCTCTCGCTTGTGTGCGGATTCACGTTAGCACTTGAAAACAGAAAGTTCAAGCTGCGGCTACTTGTGCTGCTACCTATTTCTCTTCCAGCTTTCCCTGGAAAGAATTGTGCCCAGCTTGATGCTTTTGAGATGCAGAGATGACAGTGGCAGATGCAGCGGAGACTGGAAATACAGAGTGCAGCCGAGAGTTTCTGGTGCTTTGACGTGAGGCAAGGGGAAAGTGCAGCCCAGCAGAGGCTTTGACTTCTGGAGCCTTTTTCTTTGGCAGCAGCTGCTGCAAGTGGGCAAGGGAGCTGCGAGAGTGAAGAAGGGGACGGTCCGTCTATGTGAGAAGGAAGCTGCCGAGGCGCAGTGTGTTGTGCTCAGTTTCAAGGCTGCCTGGAGGAGGGGGGGACTTGAAGAATGCCTTCTTTCTGGACGCCTCCTTCTGGCTGTGCTCCAGCTGCATGCACTCTGCAGCACTGAAGGTTTAGGAACCTGCTGCTGGCCAGCTTGTGTCCAGGAGTGCAAGGGCTGCGCCTTCCTTCCTGAAGCAGCCAGAGCATTCTCAGCTGCAGCTGCTTGTGAAGCAGCTCTTGGCTGGACATTTGAAATTGGCTCCCCTGAGTACATGAGCCCGGTGCCCAGCTGCTTGGTTCTTCGCCTTCTGTGCTCTGGACAGAACTGAAGCCCAGCCATGGCTTGGAGCTTTGCCGCTCTTCAGCGTGAGCACTGCACGCAGCCACGGTGTGCTGTGCAGGGATTTTCCTTCAGCTCGACGGACAAGCATTTTCTTGCTCTTTCAGCGAGTCCAAACTGGGCATGTAGCTCTCGCTCAGCGAAATGCGTCAGGCGAGAAACACTTGCTGGAGTAGCTTTTCGCTGGGCAAGACTTTCAACACAGCACCACAATTCGGGCAAGGAGCAGCAGAAAGGAAGACCATCTTTTGGTCCTGGCACCTTCTTCTGGGCGACACGCCTATCCGCCTCTTCGCTCCCTGCAAGGCTGTAAGCTTGGCGGTGGTGCTTGCAAGTGAGAAGGCAGGTGCAGAGAGCACCGCGATCTGCCGGCGCTGTGCAGGCTGGAAAGGAAAGAGGGCTACCACTAGGATGTGCTGCAAATACAGGTTTCCACGCGTCGAGGGTAAGCTCCGCGTAAGCTCGTTGACCTAAAACTGTTCTCTGTGCGAGACTTAGCTGAGAAGCTTTCCGTTCAGATTCAGGCTGCAAGGCAGACCGAATGTGCTGCTACCTAGCGCTGAGAGAGAAAGTGCAGAGGCCAGGCGTGTTTGGGCAGAGGCAGCAGCCTGGAGCATTTCTCTGCCGGCACCGTGCTCTCTGGGCGAGAAGTAGACACCGGTTCCACTCCGGCACAATGAAGGAGCAGAGCACGGAGCTGGTATGCGCATCGCCCAGGCTGCCTCTCGCTTGTGTGCGGATTCACGTTAGCACTTGAAAACAGAAAGTTCAAGCTGCGGCTACTTGTGCTGCTACCTATTTCTCTTCCAGCTTTCCCTGGAAAGAATTGTGCCCAGCTTGATGCTTTTGAGATGCAGAGATGACAGTGGCAGATGCAGCGGAGACTGGAAATACAGAGTGCAGCGGAGAGTTTCTGGTGCTTTGACGTGAGGCAAGGGGAAAGTGCAGCCCAGCCGAGGCTTTGACTTCTGGAGCCTTTTTCTTTGGCAGCAGCTGCTGCAAGTGGGCAAGGGAGCTGCGAGAGTGAAGAAGGGGACGGTCCGTCTATGTGAGAAGGAAGCTGCCGAGGCGCAGTGTGTTGTGCTCAGTTTCAAGGCTGCCTGGAGGAGGGGGGAACTTGAAGAACGCCTTCTTTCTGGACGCCTCCTTCTGGCTGTGCTCCAGCTGCATGCACTCTGCAGCACTGAAGGTTTAGGAACCTGCTGCTGGCCAGCTTGTGTCCAGGAGTGCAAGGGCTGCGCCTTCCTTCCTGAAGCAGCCAGAGCATTCTCAGCTGCAGCTGCTTGTGAAGCAGCTCTTGGCTGGACATTTGAAATTGGCTCCCCTGAGTACATGAGCCCGGTGCCCAGCTGCTTGGTTCTTCGCCTTCTGTGCTCTGGACAGAACTGAAGCCCAGCCATGGCTTGGAGCTTTGCCGCTCTTCAGCGTGAGCACTGCACGCAGCCACGGTGTGCTGTGCAGGGATTTTCCTTCAGCTCGACGGACAAGCATTTTCTTGCTCTTTCAGCGAGTCCAAACTGGGCATGTAGCTCTCGCTCAGCGAAATGCGTCAGGCGAGAAACACTTGCTGGAGTAGCTTTTCGCTGGGCAAGACTTTCAACACAGCACCACAATTCGGGCAAGGAGCAGCAGAAAGGAAGACCATCTTTTGGTCCTGGCACCTTCTTCTGGGCGACACGCCTATCCGCCTCTTCGCTCCCTGCAAGGCTGTAAGCTTGGCGGTGGTGCTTGCAAGTGAGAAGGCAGGTGCAGAGAGCACCGCGATCTGCCGGCGCTGTGCAGGCTGGAAAGGAAAGAGGGCTACCACTAGGATGTGCTGCAAATACAGGTTTCCACGCGACGAGGGTAAGCTCCGCGTAAGCTCGTTGACCTCAAACTGTTCTCTGTGCGAGACTTAGCTGAGAAGCTTTCCGTTCAGATTCAGGCTGCAAGGCAGACCGAATGTGCTGCTACCTAGCGCTGAGAGAGAAAGTGCAGAGGCCAGGCGTGTTTGGGCAGAGGCAGCAGCCTGGAGCATTTCTCTGCCGGCACCGTGCTCTCTGGGCGAGAAGTAGACACCGGTTCCACTCCGGCACAATGAAGGAGCAGAGCACGGAGCTGGTATGCGCATCGCCCAGGCTGCCTCTCGCTTGTGTGCGGATTCACGTTAGCACTTGAAAACAGAAAGTTCAAGCTGCGGCTACTTGTGCTGCTACCTATTTCTCTTCCAGCTTTCCCTGGAAAGAATTGTGCCCAGCTTGATGCTTTTGAGATGCAGAGATGACAGTGGCAGATGCAGCGGAGACTGGAAATACAGAGTGCAGCGGAGAGTTTCTGGTGCTTTGACGTGAGGCAAGGGGAAAGTGCAGCCCAGCAGAGGCTTTGACTTCTGGAGCCTTTTTCTTTGGCAGCAGCTGCTGCAAGTGGGCAAGGGAGCTGCGAGAGTGAAGAAGGGGACGGTCCGTCTATGTGAGAAGGAAGCTGCCGAGGCGCAGTGTGTTGTGCTCAGTTTCAAGGCTGCCTGGAGGAGGGGGGGACTTGAAGAACGCCTTCTTTCTGGACGCCTCCTTCTGGCTGTGCTCCAGCTGCATGCACTCTGCAGCACTGAAGGTTTAGGAACCTGCTGCTGGCCAGCTTGTGTCCAGGAGTGCAAGGGCTGCGCCTTCCTTCCTGAAGCAGCCAGAGCATTCTCAGCTGCAGCTGCTTGTGAAGCAGCTCTTGGCTGGACATTTGAAATTGGCTCCCCTGAGTACATGAGCCCGGTGCCCAGCTGCTTGGTTCTTCGCCTTCTGTGCTCTGGACAGAACTGAAGCCCAGCCATGGCTTGGAGCTTTGCCGCTCTTCAGCGTGAGCACTGCACGCAGCCACGGTGTGCTGTGCAGGGATTTTCCTTCAGCTCGACGGACAAGCATTTTCTTGCTCTTTCAGCGAGTCCAAACTGGGCATGTAGCTCTCGCTCAGCGAAATGCGTCAGGCGAGAAACACTTGCTGGAGTAGCTTTTCGCTGGGCAAGACTTTCAACACAGCACCACAATTCGGGCAAGGAGCAGCAGAAAGGAAGACCATCTTTTGGTCCTGGCACCTTCTTCTGGGCGACACGCCTATCCGCCTCTTCGCTCCCTGCAAGGCTGTAAGCTTGGCGGTGGTGCTTGCAAGTGAGAAGGCAGGTGCAGAGAGCACCGCCATCAGCCGGCGCTGTGCAGGCTGGAAAGGAAAGAGGGCTACCACTAGGATGTGCTGCAAATACAGGTTTCCACGCGACGAGGGTAAGCTCCGCGTAAGCTCGTTGACCTAAAACTGTGCGAGACGTAGCTGAGAAGCTTTCCGTTCAGATTCAGGCTGCAAGGCAGACCGAATGTGCTGCTACCTAGCGCTGAGAGAGAAAGTGCAGAGGCCAGGCGTGTTTGGGCAGAGGCAGCAGCCTGGAGCATTTCTCTGCCGGCACCGTGCTCTCTGGGCGAGAAGTAGACACCGCTTCCACTCCGGCACAATGAAGGAGCAGAGCACGGAGCTGCTATGCGCATCGCCCAGGCTGCCTCTCGCTTGTGTGCGGATTCACGTTAGCACTTGAAAACAGAAAGTTCAAGCTGCGGCTACTTGTGCTGCTACCTATTTCTCTTCCAGCTTTCCCTGGAAAGAATTGTGCCCAGCTTGATGCTTTTGAGATGCAGAGATGACAGTGGCAGATGCAGCGGAGACTGGAAATACAGAGTGCAGCGGAGAGTTTCTGGTGCTTTGACGTGAGGCAAGGGGAAAGTGCAGCCCAGCAGAGGCTTTGACTTCTGGAGCCTTTTTCTTTGGCAGCAGCTGCTGCAAGTGGGCAAGGGAGCTGCGAGAGTGAAGAAGGGGACGGTCCGTCTATGTGAGAAGGAAGCTGCCGAGGCGCAGTGTGTTGTGCTCAGTTTCAAGGCTGCCTGGAGGAGGGGGGGACTTGAAGAACGCCTTCTTTCTGGACGCCTCCTTCTGGCTGTGCTCCAGCTGCATGCACTCTGCAGCACTGAAGGTTTAGGAACCTGCTGCTGGCCAGCTTGTGTCCAGGAGTGCAAGGGCTGCGCCTTCCTTCCTGAAGCAGCCAGAGCATTCTCAGCTGCAGCTGCTTGTGAAGCAGCTCTTGGCTGGACATTTGAAATTGGCTCCCCTGAGTACATGAGCCCGGTGCCCAGCTGCTTGGTTCTTCGCCTTCTGTGCTCTGGACAGAACTGAAGCCCAGCCATGGCTTGGAGCTTTGCCGCTCTTCAGCGTGAGCACTGCACGCAGCCACGGTGTGCTGTGCAGGGATTTTCCTTCAGCTCGACGGACAAGCATTTTCTTGCTCTTTCAGCGAGTCCAAACTGGGCATGTAGCTCTCGCTCAGCGAAATGCGTCAGGCGAGAAACACTTGCTGGAGTAGCTTTTCGCTGGGCAAGACTTTCAACACAGCACCACAATTCGGGCAAGGAGCAGCAGAAAGGAAGACCATCTTTTGGTCCTGGCACCTTCTTCTGGGCGACACGCCTATCCGCCTCTTCGCTCCCTGCAAGGCTGTAAGCTTGGCGGTGGTGCTTGCAAGTGAGAAGGCAGGTGTAGAGAGCACCGCGATCTGCCGGCGCTGTGCAGGCTGGAAAGGAAAGAGGGCTACCACTAGGATGTGCTGCAAATACAGGTTTCCACGCGTCGAGGGTAAGCTCCGCGTAAGCTCGTTGACCTAAAACTGTTCTCTGTGCGAGACGTAGCTGAGAAGCTTTCCGTTCAGATTCAGGCTACAAGGCAGACCGAATGTGCTGCTACCTAGCGCTGAGAGAGAAAGTGCAGAGGCCAGGCGTGTTTGGGCAGAGGCAGCAGCCTGGAGCATTTCTCTGCCGGCACCGTGCTCTCTGGGCGAGAAGTAGACACCGGTTCCACTCCGGCACAATGAAGGAGCAGAGCACGGAGCTGGTATGCGCATCGCCCAGGCTGCCTCTCGCTTGTGTGCGGATTCACGTTAGCACTTGAAAACAGAAAGTTCAAGCTGCGGCTACTTGTGCTGCTACCTATTTCTCTTCCAGCTTTCCCTGGAAAGAATTGTGCCCAGCTTGATGCTTTTGAGATGCAGAGATGACAGTGGCAGATGCAGCGGAGACTGGAAATACAGAGTGCAGCGGAGAGTTTCTGGTGCTTTGACGTGAGGCAAGGGGAAAGTGCAGCCCAGCAGAGGCTTTGACTTCTGGAGCCTTTTTCTTTGGCAGCAGCTGCTGCAAGTGGGCAAGGGAGCTGCGAGAGTGAAGAAGGGGACGGTCCGTCTATGTGAGAAGGAAGCTGCCGAGGCGCAGTGTGTTGTGCTCAGTTTCAAGGCTGCCTGGAGGAGGGGGGGACTTGAAGAACGCCTTCTTTCTGGACGCCTCCTTCTGGCTGTGCTCCAGCTGCATGCACTCTGCAGCACTGAACGTTTAGGAACCTGCTGCTGGCCAGCTTGTGTCCAGGAGTGCAAGGGCTGCGCCTTCCTTCCTGAAGCAGCCAGAGCATTCTCAGCTGCAGCTGCTTGTGAAGCAGCTCTTGGCTGGACATTTGAAATTGGCTCCCCTGAGTACATGAGCCCGCTGCCCAGCTGCTTGGTTCTTCGCCTTCTGTGCTCTGGACAGAACTGAAGCCCAGCCATGGCTTGGAGCTTTGCCGCTCTTCAGCGTGAGCACTGCACGCAGCCACGGTGTGCTGTGCAGGGATTTTCCTTCAGCTCGACGGACAAGCATTTTCTTGCTCTTTCAGCGAGTCCAAACTGGGCATGTAGCTCTCGCTCAGCGAAATGCGTCAGGCGAGAAACACTTGCTGGAGTAGCTTTTCGCTGGGCAAGACTTTCAACACAGCACCACAATTCGGGCAAGGAGCAGCAGAAAGGAAGACCATCTTTTGGTCCTGGCACCTTCTTCTGGGCGACACGCCTATCCGCCTCTTCGCTCCCTGCAAGGCTGTAAGCTTGGCGGTGGTGCTTGCAAGTGAGAAGGCAGGTGTAGAGAGCACCGCGATCTGCCGGCGCTGTGCAGGCTGGAAAGGAAAGAGGGCTACCACTAGGATGTGCTGCAAATACAGGTTTCCACGCGACGAGGGTAAGCTCCGCGTAAGCTCGTTGACCTAAAACTGTTCTCTGTGCGAGACTTAGCTGAGAAGCTTTCGGTTCAGATTCAGGCTGCAAGGCAGACCGAATGTGCTGCTACCTAGCGCTGAGAGAGAAAGTGCAGAGGCCAGGCGTGTTTGGGCAGAGGCAGCAGCCTGGAGCATTTCTCTGCCGGCACCGTGCTCTCTGGGCGAGAAGTAGACACCGGTTCCACTCCGGCACAATGAAGGAGCAGAGCACGGAGCTGGTATGCGCATCGCCCAGGCTGCCTCTCGCTTGTGTGCGGATTCACGTTAGCACTTGAAAACAGAAAGTTCAAGCTGCGGCTACTTGTGCTGCTACCTATTTCTCTTCCAGCTTTCCCTGGAAAGAATTGTGCCCAGCTTGATGCTTTTGAGATGCAGAGATGACAGTGGCAGATGCAGCGGAGACTGGAAATACAGAGTGCAGCGGAGAGTTTCTGGTGCTTTGACGTGAGGCAAGGGGAAAGTGCAGCCCAGCAGAGGCTTTGACTTCTGGAGCCTTTTTCTTTGGCAGCAGCTGCTGCAAGTGGGCAAGGGAGCTGCGAGAGTGAAGAAGGGGACGGTCCGTCTATGTGAGAAGGAAGCTGCCGAGGCGCAGTGTGTTGTGCTCAGTTTCAAGGCTGCCTGGAGGAGGGGGGGACTTGAAGAACGCCTTCTTTCTGGACGCCTCCTTCTGGCTGTGCTCCAGCTGCATGCACTCTGCAGCACTGAACGTTTAGGAACCTGCTGCTGGCCAGCTTGTGTCCAGGAGTGCAAGGGCTGCGCCTTCCTTCCTGAAGCAGCCAGAGCATTCTCAGCTGCAGCTGCTTGTGAAGCAGCTCTTGGCTGGACATTTGAAATTGGCTCCCCTGAGTACATGAGCCCGGTGCCCAGCTGCTTGGTTCTTCGCCTTCTGTGCTCTGGACAGAACTGAAGCCCAGCCATGGCTTGGAGCTTTGCCGCTCTTCAGCGTGAGCACTGCACGCAGCCACGGTGTGCTGTGCAGGGATTTTCCTTCAGCTCGACGGACAAGCATTTTCTTGCTCTTTCAGCGAGTCCAAACTGGGCATGTAGCTCTCGCTCAGCGAAATGCGTCAGGCGAGAAACACTTGCTGGAGTAGCTTTTCGCTGGGCAAGACTTTCAACACAGCACCACAATTCGGGCAAGGAGCAGCAGAAAGGAAGACCATCTTTTGGTCCTGGCACCTTCTTCTGGGCGACACGCCTATCCGCCTCTTCGCTCCCTGCAAGGCTGTAAGCTTGGCGGTGGTGCTTGCAAGTGAGAAGGCAGGTGCAGAGAGCACCGCGATCTGCCGGCGCTGTGCAGGCTGGAAAGGAAAGAGGGCTACCACTAGGATGTGCTGCAAATACAGGTTTCCACGCGACGAGGGTAAGCTCCGCGTAAGCTCGTTGACCTCAAACTGTTCTCTGTGCGAGACTTAGCTGAGAAGCTTTCCGTTCAGATTCAGGCTACAAGGCAGACCGAATGTGCTGCTACCTAGCGCTGAGAGAGAAAGTGCAGAGGCCAGGCGTGTTTGGGCAGAGGCAGCAGCCTGGAGCATTTCTCTGCCGGCACCGTGCTCTCTGGGCGAGAAGTAGACACCGGTTCCACTCCGGCACAATGAAGGAGCAGAGCACGGAGCTGGTATGCGCATCGCCCAGGCTGCCTCTCGCTTGTGTGCGGATTCACGTTAGCACTTGAAAACAGAAAGTTCAAGCTGCGGCTACTTGTGCTGCTACCTATTTCTCTTCCAGCTTTCCCTGGAAAGAATTGTGCCCAGCTTGATGCTTTTGAGATGCAGAGATGACAGTGGCAGATGCAGCGGAGACTGGAAATACAGAGTGCAGCGGAGAGTTTCTGGTGCTTTGACGTGAGGCAAGGGGAAAGTGCAGCCCAGCAGAGGCTTTGACTTCTGGAGCCTTTTTCTTTGGCAGCAGCTGCTGCAAGTGGGCAAGGGAGCTGCGAGAGTGAAGAAGGGGACGGTCCGTCTATGTGAGAAGGAAGCTGCCGAGGCGCAGTGTGTTGTGCTCAGTTTCAAGGCTGCCTGGAGGAGGGGGGGACTTGAAGAACGCCTTCTTTCTGGACGCCTCCTTCTGGCTGTGCTCCAGCTGCATGCACTCTGCAGCACTGAAGGTTTAGGAACCTGCTGCTGGCCAGCTTGTGTCCAGGAGTGCAAGGGCTGCGCCTTCCTTCCTGAAGCAGCCAGAGCATTCTCAGCTGCAGCTGCTTGTGAAGCAGCTCTTGGCTGGACATTTGAAATTGGCTCCCCTGAGTACATGAGCCCGGTGCCCAGCTGCTTGGTTCTTCGCCTTCTGTGCTCTGGACAGAACTGAAGCCCAGCCATGGCTTGGAGCTTTGCCGCTCTTCAGCGTGAGCACTGCACGCAGCCACGGTGTGCTGTGCAGGGATTTTCCTTCAGCTCGACGGACAAGCATTTTCTTGCTCTTTCAGCGAGTCCAAACTGGGCATGTAGCTCTCGCTCAGCGAAATGCGTCAGGCGAGAAACACTTGCTGGAGTAGCTTTTCGCTGGGCAAGACTTTCAACACAGCACCACAATTCGGGCAAGGAGCAGCAGAAAGGAAGACCATCTTTTGGTCCTGGCACCTTCTTCTGGGCGACACGCCTATCCGCCTCTTCGCTCCCTGCAAGGCTGTAAGCTTGGCGGTGGTGCTTGCAAGTGAGAAGGCAGGTGTAGAGAGCACCGCGATCTGCCGGCGCTGTGCAGGCTGGAAAGGAAAGAGGGCTACCACTAGGATGTGCTGCAAATACAGGTTTCCACGCGTCGAGGGTAAGCTCCGCGTAAGCTCGTTGACCTAAAACTGTTCTCTGTGCGAGACGTAGCTGAGAAGCTTTCCGTTCAGATTCAGGCTACAAGGCAGACCGAATGTGCTGCTACCTAGCGCTGAGAGAGAAAGTGCAGAGGCCAGGCGTGTTTGGGCAGAGGCAGCAGCCTGGAGCATTTCTCTGCCGGCACCGTGCTCTCTGGGCGAGAAGTAGACACCGGTTCCACTCCGGCACAATGAAGGAGCAGAGCACGGAGCTGGTATGCGCATCGCCCAGGCTGCCTCTCGCTTGTGTGCGGATTCACGTTAGCACTTGAAAACAGAAAGTTCAAGCTGCGGCTACTTGTGCTGCTACCTATTTCTCTTCCAGCTTTCCCTGGAAAGAATTGTGCCCAGCTTGATGCTTTTGAGATGCAGAGATGACAGTGGCAGATGCAGCGGAGACTGGAAATACAGAGTGCAGCCGAGAGTTTCTGGTGCTTTGACGTGAGGCAAGGGGAAAGTGCAGCCCAGCAGAGGCTTTGACTTCTGGAGCCTTTTTCTTTGGCAGCAGCTGCTGCAAGTGGGCAAGGGAGCTGCGAGAGTGAAGAAGGGGACGGTCCGTCTATGTGAGAAGGAAGCTGCCGAGGCGCAGTGTGTTGTGCTCAGTTTCAAGGCTGCCTGGAGGAGGGGGGGACTTGAAGAACGCCTTCTTTCTGGACGCCTCCTTCTGGCTGTGCTCCAGCTGCATGCACTCTGCAGCACTGAAGGTTTAGGAACCTGCTGCTGGCCAGCTTGTGTCCAGGAGTGCAAGGGCTGCGCCTTCCTTCCTGAAGCAGCCAGAGCATTCTCAGCTGCAGCTGCTTGTGAAGCAGCTCTTGGCTGGACATTTGAAATTGGCTCCCCTGAGTACATGAGCCCGGTGCCCAGCTGCTTGGTTCTTCGCCTTCTGTGCTCTGGACAGAACTGAAGCCCAGCCATGGCTTGGAGCTTTGCCGCTCTTCAGCGTGAGCACTGCACGCAGCCACGGTGTGCTGTGCAGGGATTTTCCTTCAGCTCGACGGACAAGCATTTTCTTGCTCTTTCAGCGAGTCCAAACTGGGCATGTAGCTCTCGCTCAGCGAAATGCGTCAGGCGAGAAACACTTGCTGGAGTAGCTTTTCGCTGGGCAAGACTTTCAACACAGCACCACAATTCGGGCAAGGAGCAGCAGAAAGGAAGACCATCTTTTGGTCCTGGCACCTTCTTCTGGGCGACACGCCTATCCGCCTCTTCGCTCCCTGCAAGGCTGTAAGCTTGGCGGTGGTGCTTGCAAGTGAGAAGGCAGGTGCAGAGAGCACCGCGATCTGCCGGCGCTGTGCAGGCTGGAAAGGAAAGAGGGCTACCACTAGGATGTGCTGCAAATACAGGTTTCCACGCGTCGAGGGTAAGCTCCGCGTAAGCTCGTTGACCTCAAACTGTTCTCTGTGCGAGACTTAGCTGAGAAGCTTTCCGTTCAGATTCAGGCTGCAAGGCAGACCGAATGTGCTGCTACCTAGCGCTGAGAGAGAAAGTGCAGAGGCCAGGCGTGTTTGGGCAGAGGCAGCAGCCTGGAGCATTTCTCTGCCGGCACCGTGCTCTCTGGGCGAGAAGTAGACACCGGTTCCACTCCGGCACAATGAAGGAGCAGAGCACGGAGCTGGTATGCGCATCGCCCAGGCTGCCTCTCGCTTGTGTGCGGATTCACGTTAGCACTTGAAAACAGAAAGTTCAAGCTGCGGCTACTTGTGCTGCTACCTATTTCTCTTCCAGCTTTCCCTGGAAAGAATTGTGCCCAGCTTGATGCTTTTGAGATGCAGAGATGACAGTGGCAGATGCAGCGGAGACTGGAAATACAGAGTGCAGCCGAGAGTTTCTGGTGCTTTGACGTGAGGCAAGGGGAAAGTGCAGCCCAGCCGAGGCTTTCACTTCTGGAGCCTTTTTCTTTGGCAGCAGCTGCTGCAAGTGGGCAAGGGAGCTGCGAGAGTGAAGAAGGGGACGGTCCGTCTATGTGAGAAGGAAGCTGCCGAGGCGCAGTGTGTTGTGCTCAGTTTCAAGGCTGCCTGGAGGAGGGGGGAACTTGAAGAACGCCTTCTTTCTGGACGCCTCCTTCTGGCTGTGCTCCAGCTGCATGCACTCTGCAGCACTGAAGGTTTAGGAACCTGCTGCTGGCCAGCTTGTGTCCAGGAGTGCAAGGGCTGCGCCTTCCTTCCTGAAGCAGCCAGAGCATTCTCAGCTGCAGCTGCTTGTGAAGCAGCTCTTGGCTGGACATTTGAAATTGGCTCCCCTGAGTACATGAGCCCGGTGCCCAGCTGCTTGGTTCTTCGCCTTCTGTGCTCTGGACAGAACTGAAGCCCAGCCATGGCTTGGAGCTTTGCCGCTCTTCAGCGTGAGCACTGCACGCAGCCACGGTGTGCTGTGCAGGGATTTTCCTTCAGCTCGACGGACAAGCATTTTCTTGCTCTTTCAGCGAGTCCAAACTGGGCATGTAGCTCTCGCTCAGCGAAATGCGTCAGGCGAGAAACACTTGCTGGAGTAGCTTTTCGCTGGGCAAGACTTTCAACACAGCACCACAATTCGGGCAAGGAGCAGCAGAAAGGAAGACCATCTTTTGGTCCTGGCACCTTCTTCTGGGCGACACGCCTATCCGCCTCTTCGCTCCCTGCAAGGCTGTAAGCTTGGCGGTGGTGCTTGCAAGTGAGAAGGCAGGTGCAGAGAGCACCGCGATCTGCCGGCGCTGTGCAGGCTGGAAAGGAAAGAGGGCTACCACTAGGATGTGCTGCAAATACAGGTTTCCACGCGACGAGGGTAAGCTCCGCGTAAGCTCGTTGACCTCAAACTGTTCTCTGTGCGAGACTTAGCTGAGAAGCTTTCCGTTCAGATTCAGGCTGCAAGGCAGACCGAATGTGCTGCTACCTAGCGCTGAGAGAGAAAGTGCAGAGGCCAGGCGTGTTTGGGCAGAGGCAGCAGCCTGGAGCATTTCTCTGCCGGCACCGTGCTCTCTGGGCGAGAAGTAGACACCGGTTCCACTCCGGCACAATGAAGGAGCAGAGCACGGAGCTGGTATGCGCATCGCCCAGGCTGCCTCTCGCTTGTGTGCGGATTCACGTTAGCACTTGAAAACAGAAAGTTCAAGCTGCGGCTACTTGTGCTGCTACCTATTTCTCTTCCAGCTTTCCCTGGAAAGAATTGTGCCCAGCTTGATGCTTTTGAGATGCAGAGATGACAGTGGCAGATGCAGCGGAGACTGGAAATACAGAGTGCAGCGGAGAGTTTCTGGTGCTTTGACGTGAGGCAAGGGGAAAGTGCAGCCCAGCAGAGGCTTTGACTTCTGGAGCCTTTTTCTTTGGCAGCAGCTGCTGCAAGTGGGCAAGGGAGCTGCGAGAGTGAAGAAGGGGACGGTCCGTCTATGTGAGAAGGAAGCTGCCGAGGCGCAGTGTGTTGTGCTCAGTTTCAAGGCTGCCTGGAGGAGGGGGGGACTTGAAGAACGCCTTCTTTCTGGACGCCTCCTTCTGGCTGTGCTCCAGCTGCATGCACTCTGCAGCACTGAAGGTTTAGGAACCTGCTGCTGGCCAGCTTGTGTCCAGGAGTGCAAGGGCTGCGCCTTCCTTCCTGAAGCAGCCAGAGCATTCTCAGCTGCAGCTGCTTGTGAAGCAGCTCTTGGCTGGACATTTGAAATTGGCTCCCCTGAGTACATGAGCCCGGTGCCCAGCTGCTTGGTTCTTCGCCTTCTGTGCTCTGGACAGAACTGAAGCCCAGCCATGGCTTGGAGCTTTGCCGCTCTTCAGCGTGAGCACTGCACGCAGCCACGGTGTGCTGTGCAGGGATTTTCCTTCAGCTCGACGGACAAGCATTTTCTTGCTCTTTCAGCGAGTCCAAACTGGGCATGTAGCTCTCGCTCAGCGAAATGCGTCAGGCGAGAAACACTTGCTGGAGTAGCTTTTCGCTGGGCAAGACTTTCAACACAGCACCACAATTCGGGCAAGGAGCAGCAGAAAGGAAGACCATCTTTTGGTCCTGGCACCTTCTTCTGGGCGACACGCCTATCCGCCTCTTCTCTCCCTGCAAGGCTGTAAGCTTGGCGGTGGTGCTTGCAAGTGAGAAGGCAGGTGCAGAGAGCACCGCCATCAGCCGGCGCTGTGCAGGCTGGAAAGGAAAGAGGGCTACCACTAGGATGTGCTGCAAATACAGGTTTCCACGCGACGAGGGTAAGCTCCGCGTAAGCTCGTTGACCTAAAACTGTGCGAGACGTAGCTGAGAAGCTTTCCGTTCAGATTCAGGCTGCAAGGCAGACCGAATGTGCTGCTACCTAGCGCTGAGAGAGAAAGTGCAGAGGCCAGGCGTGTTTGGGCAGAGGCAGCAGCCTGGAGCATTTCTCTGCCGGCACCGTGCTCTCTGGGCGAGAAGTAGACACCGGTTCCACTCCGGCACAATGAAGGAGCAGAGCACGGAGCTGGTATGCGCATCGCCCAGGCTGCCTCTCGCTTGTGTGCGGATTCACGTTAGCACTTGAAAACAGAAAGTTCAAGCTGCGGCTACTTGTGCTGCTACCTATTTCTCTTCCAGCTTTCCCTGGAAAGAATTGTGCCCAGCTTGATGCTTTTGAGATGCAGAGATGACAGTGGCAGATGCAGCGGAGACTGGAAATACAGAGTGCAGCGGAGAGTTTCTGGTGCTTTGACGTGAGGCAAGGGGAAAGTGCAGCCCAGCAGAGGCTTTGACTTCTGGAGCCTTTTTCTTTGGCAGCAGCTGCTGCAAGTGGGCAAGGGAGCTGCGAGAGTGAAGAAGGGGACGGTCCGTCTATGTGAGAAGGAAGCTGCCGAGGCGCAGTGTGTTGTGCTCAGTTTCAAGGCTGCCTGGAGGAGGGGGGGACTTGAAGAACGCCTTCTTTCTGGACGCCTCCTTCTGGCTGTGCTCCAGCTGCATGCACTCTGCAGCACTGAACGTTTAGGAACCTGCTGCTGGCCAGCTTGTGTCCAGGAGTGCAAGGGCTGCGCCTTCCTTCCTGAAGCAGCCAGAGCATTCTCAGCTGCAGCTGCTTGTGAAGCAGCTCTTGGCTGGACATTTGAAATTGGCTCCCCTGAGTACATGAGCCCGGTGCCCAGCTGCTTGGTTCTTCGCCTTCTGTGCTCTGGACAGAACTGAAGCCCAGCCATGGCTTGGAGCTTTGCCGCTCTTCAGCGTGAGCACTGCACGCAGCCACGGTGTGCTGTGCAGGGATTTTCCTTCAGCTCGACGGACAAGCATTTTCTTGCTCTTTCAGCGAGTCCAAACTGGGCATGTAGCTCTCGCTCAGCGAAATGCGTCAGGCGAGAAACACTTGCTGGAGTAGCTTTTCGCTGGGCAAGACTTTCAACACAGCACCACAATTCGGGCAAGGAGCAGCAGAAAGGAAGACCATCTTTTGGTCCTGGCACCTTCTTCTGGGCGACACGCCTATCCGCCTCTTCGCTCCCTGCAAGGCTGTAAGCTTGGCGGTGGTGCTTGCAAGTGAGAAGGCAGGTGTAGAGAGCACCGCGATCTGCCGGCGCTGTGCAGGCTGGAAAGGAAAGAGGGCTACCACTAGGATGTGCTGCAAATACAGGTTTCCACGCGTCGAGGGTAAGCTCCGCGTAAGCTCGTTGACCTAAAACTGTTCTCTGTGCGAGACGTAGCTGAGAAGCTTTCCGTTCAGATTCAGGCTACAAGGCAGACCGAATGTGCTGCTACCTAGCGCTGAGAGAGAAAGTGCAGAGGCCAGGCGTGTTTGGGCAGAGGCAGCAGCCTGGAGCATTTCTCTGCCGGCACCGTGCTCTCTGGGCGAGAAGTAGACACCGGTTCCACTCCGGCACAATGAAGGAGCAGAGCACGGAGCTGGTATGCGCATCGCCCAGGCTGCCTCTCGCTTGTGTGCGGATTCACGTTAGCACTTGAAAACAGAAAGTTCAAGCTGCGGCTACTTGTGCTGCTACCTATTTCTCTTCCAGCTTTCCCTGGAAAGAATTGTGCCCAGCTTGATGCTTTTGAGATGCAGAGATGACAGTGGCAGATGCAGCGGAGACTGGAAATACAGAGTGCAGCGGAGAGTTTCTGGTGCTTTGACGTGAGGCAAGGGGAAAGTGCAGCCCAGCAGAGGCTTTGACTTCTGGAGCCTTTTTCTTTGGCAGCAGCTGCTGCAAGTGGGCAAGGGAGCTGCGAGAGTGAAGAAGGGGACGGTCCGTCTATGTGAGAAGGAAGCTGCCGAGGCGCAGTGTGTTGTGCTCAGTTTCAAGGCTGCCTGGAGGAGGGGGGGACTTGAAGAACGCCTTCTTTCTGGACGCCTCCTTCTGGCTGTGCTCCAGCTGCATGCACTCTGCAGCACTGAAGGTTTAGGAACCTGCTGCTGGCCAGCTTGTGTCCAGGAGTGCAAGGGCTGCGCCTTCCTTCCTGAAGCAGCCAGAGCATTCTCAGCTGCAGCTGCTTGTGAAGCAGCTCTTGGCTGGACATTTGAAATTGGCTCCCCTGAGTACATGAGCCCGGTGCCCAGCTGCTTGGTTCTTCGCCTTCTGTGCTCTGGACAGAACTGAAGCCCAGCCATGGCTTGGAGCTTTGCCGCTCTTCAGCGTGAGCACTGCACGCAGCCACGGTGTGCTGTGCAGGGATTTTCCTTCAGCTCGACGGACAAGCATTTTCTTGCTCTTTCAGCGAGTCCAAACTGGGCATGTAGCTCTCGCTCAGCGAAATGCGTCAGGCGAGAAACACTTGCTGGAGTAGCTTTTCGCTGGGCAAGACTTTCAACACAGCACCACAATTCGGGCAAGGAGCAGCAGAAAGGAAGACCATCTTTTGGTCCTGGCACCTTCTTCTGGGCGACACGCCTATCCGCCTCTTCTCTCCCTGCAAGGCTGTAAGCTTGGCGGTGGTGCTTGCAAGTGAGAAGGCAGGTGCAGAGAGCACCGCGGTCTGCCGGCGCTGTGCAGGCTGGAAAGGAAAGAGGGCTACCACTAGGATGTGCTGCAAATACAGGTTTCCACGCGTCGAGGGTAAGCTCCGCGTAAGCTCGTTGACCTAAAACTGTTCTCTGTGCGAGACTTAGCTGAGAAGCTTTCCGTTCAGATTCAGGCTGCAAGGCAGACCGAATGTGCTGCTACCTAGCGCTGAGAGAGAAAGTGCAGAGGCCAGGCGTGTTTGGGCAGAGGCAGCAGCCTGGAGCATTTCTCTGCCGGCACCGTGCTCTCTGGGCGAGAAGTAGACACCGGTTCCACTCCGGCACAATGAAGGAGCAGAGCACGGAGCTGGTATGCGCATCGCCCAGGCTGCCTCTCGCTTGTGTGCGGATTCACGTTAGCACTTGAAAACAGAAAGTTCAAGCTGCGGCTACTTGTGCTGCTACCTATTTCTCTTCCAGCTTTCCCTGGAAAGAATTGTGCCCAGCTTGATGCTTTTGAGATGCAGAGATGACAGTGGCAGATGCAGCGGAGACTGGAAATACAGAGTGCAGCCGAGAGTTTCTGGTGCTTTGACGTGAGGCAAGGGGAAAGTGCAGCCCAGCAGAGGCTTTGACTTCTGGAGCCTTTTTCTTTGGCAGCAGCTGCTGCAAGTGGGCAAGGGAGCTGCGAGAGTGAAGAAGGGGACGGTCCGTCTATGTGAGAAGGAAGCTGCCGAGGCGCAGTGTGTTGTGCTCAGTTTCAAGGCTGCCTGGAGGAGGGGGGGACTTGAAGAATGCCTTCTTTCTGGACGCCTCCTTCTGGCTGTGCTCCAGCTGCATGCACTCTGCAGCACTGAAGGTTTAGGAACCTGCTGCTGGCCAGCTTGTGTCCAGGAGTGCAAGGGCTGCGCCTTCCTTCCTGAAGCAGCCAGAGCATTCTCAGCTGCAGCTGCTTGTGAAGCAGCTCTTGGCTGGACATTTGAAATTGGCTCCCCTGAGTACATGAGCCCGGTGCCCAGCTGCTTGGTTCTTCGCCTTCTGTGCTCTGGACAGAACTGAAGCCCAGCCATGGCTTGGAGCTTTGCCGCTCTTCAGCGTGAGCACTGCACGCAGCCACGGTGTGCTGTGCAGGGATTTTCCTTCAGCTCGACGGACAAGCATTTTCTTGCTCTTTCAGCGAGTCCAAACTGGGCATGTAGCTCTCGCTCAGCGAAATGCGTCAGGCGAGAAACACTTGCTGGAGTAGCTTTTCGCTGGGCAAGACTTTCAACACAGCACCACAATTCGGGCAAGGAGCAGCAGAAAGGAAGACCATCTTTTGGTCCTGGCACCTTCTTCTGGGCGACACGCCTATCCGCCTCTTCGCTCCCTGCAAGGCTGTAAGCTTGGCGGTGGTGCTTGCAAGTGAGAAGGCAGGTGCAGAGAGCACCGCGATCTGCCGGCGCTGTGCAGGCTGGAAAGGAAAGAGGGCTACCACTAGGATGTGCTGCAAATACAGGTTTCCACGCGTCGAGGGTAAGCTCCGCGTAAGCTCGTTGACCTCAAACTGTTCTCTGTGCGAGACTTAGCTGAGAAGCTTTCCGTTCAGATTCAGGCTGCAAGGCAGACCGAATGTGCTGCTACCTAGCGCTGAGAGAGAAAGTGCAGAGGCCAGGCGTGTTTGGGCAGAGGCAGCAGCCTGGAGCATTTCTCTGCCGGCACCGTGCTCTCTGGGCGAGAAGTAGACACCGGTTCCACTCCGGCACAATGAAGGAGCAGAGCACGGAGCTGGTATGCGCATCGCCCAGGCTGCCTCTCGCTTGTGTGCGGATTCACGTTAGCACTTGAAAACAGAAAGTTCAAGCTGCGGCTACTTGTGCTGCTACCTATTTCTCTTCCAGCTTTCCCTGGAAAGAATTGTGCCCAGCTTGATGCTTTTGAGATGCAGAGATGACAGTGGCAGATGCAGCGGAGACTGGAAATACAGAGTGCAGCGGAGAGTTTCTGGTGCTTTGACGTGAGGCAAGGGGAAAGTGCAGCCCAGCCGAGGCTTTGACTTCTGGAGCCTTTTTCTTTGGCAGCAGCTGCTGCAAGTGGGCAAGGGAGCTGCGAGAGTGAAGAAGGGGACGGTCCGTCTATGTGAGAAGGAAGCTGCCGAGGCGCAGTGTGTTGTGCTCAGTTTCAAGGCTGCCTGGAGGAGGGGGGAACTTGAAGAACGCCTTCTTTCTGGACGCCTCCTTCTGGCTGTGCTCCAGCTGCATGCACTCTGCAGCACTGAAGGTTTAGGAACCTGCTGCTGGCCAGCTTGTGTCCAGGAGTGCAAGGGCTGCGCCTTCCTTCCTGAAGCAGCCAGAGCATTCTCAGCTGCAGCTGCTTGTGAAGCAGCTCTTGGCTGGACATTTGAAATTGGCTCCCCTGAGTACATGAGCCCGCTGCCCAGCTGCTTGGTTCTTCGCCTTCTGTGCTCTGGACAGAACTGAAGCCCAGCCATGGCTTGGAGCTTTGCCGCTCTTCAGCGTGAGCACTGCACGCAGCCACGGTGTGCTGTGCAGGGATTTTCCTTCAGCTCGACGGACAAGCATTTTCTTGCTCTTTCAGCGAGTCCAAACTGGGCATGTAGCTCTCGCTCAGCGAAATGCGTCAGGCGAGAAACACTTGCTGGAGTAGCTTTTCGCTGGGCAAGACTTTCAACACAGCACCACAATTCGGGCAAGGAGCAGCAGAAAGGAAGACCATCTTTTGGTCCTGGCACCTTCTTCTGGGCGACACGCCTATCCGCCTCTTCGCTCCCTGCAAGGCTGTAAGCTTGGCGGTGGTGCTTGCAAGTGAGAAGGCAGGTGCAGAGAGCACCGCGATCTGCCGGCGCTGTGCAGGCTGGAAAGGAAAGAGGGCTACCACTAGGATGTGCTGCAAATACAGGTTTCCACGCGACGAGGGTAAGCTCCGCGTAAGCTCGTTGACCTAAAACTGTGCGAGACTTAGCTGAGAAGCTTTCCGTTCAGATTCAGGCTGCAAGGCAGACCGAATGTGCTGCTACCTAGCGCTGAGAGAGAAAGTGCAGAGGCCAGGCGTGTTTGGGCAGAGGCAGCAGCCTGGAGCATTTCTCTGCCGGCACCGTGCTCTCTGGGCGAGAAGTAGACACCGGTTCCACTCCGGCACAATGAAGGAGCAGAGCACGGAGCTGGTATGCGCATCGCCCAGGCTGCCTCTCGCTTGTGTGCGGATTCACGTTAGCACTTGAAAACAGAAAGTTCAAGCTGCGGCTACTTGTGCTGCTACCTATTTCTCTTCCAGCTTTCCCTGGAAAGAATTGTGCCCAGCTTGATGCTTTTGAGATGCAGAGATGACAGTGGCAGATGCAGCGGAGACTGGAAATACAGAGTGCAGCGGAGAGTTTCTGGTGCTTTGACGTGAGGCAAGGGGAAAGTGCAGCCCAGCAGAGGCTTTGACTTCTGGAGCCTTTTTCTTTGGCAGCAGCTGCTGCAAGTGGGTAAGGGAGCTGCGAGAGTGAAGAAGGGGACGGTCCGTCTATGTGAGAAGGAAGCTGCCGAGGCGCAGTGTGTTGTGCTCAGTTTCAAGGCTGCCTGGAGGAGGGGGGGACTTGAAGAACGCCTTCTTTCTGGACGCCTCCTTCTGGCTGTGCTCCAGCTGCATGCACTCTGCAGCACTGAAGGTTTAGGAACCTGCTGCTGGCCAGCTTGTGTCCAGGAGTGCAAGGGCTGCGCCTTCCTTCCTGAAGCAGCCAGAGCATTCTCAGCTGCAGCTGCTTGTGAAGCAGCTCTTGGCTGGACATTTGAAATTGGCTCCCCTGAGTACATGAGCCCGGTGCCCAGCTGCTTGGTTCTTCGCCTTCTGTGCTCTGGACAGAACTGAAGCCCAGCCATGGCTTGGAGCTTTGCCGCTCTTCAGCGTGAGCACTGCACGCAGCCACGGTGTGCTGTGCAGGGATTTTCCTTCAGCTCGACGGACAAGCATTTTCTTGCTCTTTCAGCGAGTCCAAACTGGGCATGTAGCTCTCGCTCAGCGAAATGCGTCAGGCGAGAAACACTTGCTGGAGTAGCTTTTCGCTGGGCAAGACTTTCAACACAGCACCACAATTCGGGCAAGGAGCAGCAGAAAGGAAGACCATCTTTTGGTCCTGGCACCTTCTTCTGGGCGACACGCCTATCCGCCTCTTCTCTCCCTGCAAGGCTGTAAGCTTGGCGGTGGTGCTTGCAAGTGAGAAGGCAGGTGCAGAGAGCACCGCCATCAGCCGGCGCTGTGCAGGCTGGAAAGGAAAGAGGGCTACCACTAGGATGTGCTGCAAATACAGGTTTCCACGCGTCGAGGGTAAGCTCCGCGTAAGCTCGTTGACCTCAAACTGTTCTCTGTGCGAGACTTAGCTGAGAAGCTTTCCGTTCAGATTCAGGCTGCAAGGCAGACCGAATGTGCTGCTACCTAGCGCTGAGAGAGAAAGTGCAGAGGCCAGGCGTGTTTGGGCAGAGGCAGCAGCCTGGAGCATTTCTCTGCCGGCACCGTGCTCTCTGGGCGAGAAGTAGACACCGGTTCCACTCCGGCACAATGAAGGAGCAGAGCACGGAGCTGGTATGCGCATCGCCCAGGCTGCCTCTCGCTTGTGTGCGGATTCACGTTAGCACTTGAAAACAGAAAGTTCAAGCTGCGGCTACTTGTGCTGCTACCTATTTCTCTTCCAGCTTTCCCTGGAAAGAATTGTGCCCAGCTTGATGCTTTTGAGATGCAGAGATGACAGTGGCAGATGCAGCGGAGACTGGAAATACAGAGTGCAGCGGAGAGTTTCTGGTGCTTTGACGTGAGGCAAGGGGAAAGTGCAGCCCAGCAGAGGCTTTGACTTCTGGAGCCTTTTTCTTTGGCAGCAGCTGCTGCAAGTGGGCAAGGGAGCTGCGAGAGTGAAGAAGGGGACGGTCCGTCTATGTGAGAAGGAAGCTGCCGAGGCGCAGTGTGTTGTGCTCAGTTTCAAGGCTGCCTGGAGGAGGGGGGGACTTGAAGAACGCCTTCTTTCTGGACGCCTCCTTCTGGCTGTGCTCCAGCTGCATGCACTCTGCAGCACTGAAGGTTTAGGAACCTGCTGCTGGCCAGCTTGTGTCCAGGAGTGCAAGGGCTGCGCCTTCCTTCCTGAAGCAGCCAGAGCATTCTCAGCTGCAGCTGCTTGTGAAGCAGCTCTTGGCTGGACATTTGAAATTGGCTCCCCTGAGTACATGAGCCCGCTGCCCAGCTGCTTGGTTCTTCGCCTTCTGTGCTCTGGACAGAACTGAAGCCCAGCCATGGCTTGGAGCTTTGCCGCTCTTCAGCGTGAGCACTGCACGCAGCCACGGTGTGCTGTGCAGGGATTTTCCTTCAGCTCGACGGACAAGCATTTTCTTGCTCTTTCAGCGAGTCCAAACTGGGCATGTAGCTCTCGCTCAGCGAAATGCGTCAGGCGAGAAACACTTGCTGGAGTAGCTTTTCGCTGGGCAAGACTTTCAACACAGCACCACAATTCGGGCAAGGAGCAGCAGAAAGGAAGACCATCTTTTGGTCCTGGCACCTTCTTCTGGGCGACACGCCTATCCGCCTCTTCTCTCCCTGCAAGGCTGTAAGCTTGGCGGTGGTGCTTGCAAGTGAGAAGGCAGGTGCAGAGAGCACCGCGATCTGCCGGCGCTGTGCAGGCTGGAAAGGAAAGAGGGCTACCACTAGGATGTGCTGCAAATACAGGTTTCCACGCGTCGAGGGTAAGCTCCGCGTAAGCTCGTTGACCTAAAACTGTTCTCTGTGCGAGACTTAGCTGAGAAGCTTTCCGTTCAGATTCAGGCTGCAAGGCAGACCGAATGTGCTGCTACCTAGCGCTGAGAGAGAAAGTGCAGAGGCCAGGCGTGTTTGGGCAGAGGCAGCAGCCTGGAGCATTTCTCTGCCGGCACCGTGCTCTCTGGGCGAGAAGTAGACACCGGTTCCACTCCGGCACAATGAAGGAGCAGAGCACGGAGCTGGTATGCGCATCGCCCAGGCTGCCTCTCGCTTGTGTGCGGATTCACGTTAGCACTTGAAAACAGAAAGTTCAAGCTGCGGCTACTTGTGCTGCTACCTATTTCTCTTCCAGCTTTCCCTGGAAAGAATTGTGCCCAGCTTGATGCTTTTGAGATGCAGAGATGACAGTGGCAGATGCAGCGGAGACTGGAAATACAGAGTGCAGCGGAGAGTTTCTGGTGCTTTGACGTGAGGCAAGGGGAAAGTGCAGCCCAGCAGAGGCTTTGACTTCTGGAGCCTTTTTCTTTGGCAGCAGCTGCTGCAAGTGGGCAAGGGAGCTGCGAGAGTGAAGAAGGGGACGGTCCGTCTATGTGAGAAGGAAGCTGCCGAGGCGCAGTGTGTTGTGCTCAGTTTCAAGGCTGCCTGGAGGAGGGGGGGACTTGAAGAACGCCTTCTTTCTGGACGCCTCCTTCTGGCTGTGCTCCAGCTGCATGCACTCTGCAGCACTGAACGTTTAGGAACCTGCTGCTGGCCAGCTTGTGTCCAGGAGTGCAAGGGCTGCGCCTTCCTTCCTGAAGCAGCCAGAGCATTCTCAGCTGCAGCTGCTTGTGAAGCAGCTCTTGGCTGGACATTTGAAATTGGCTCCCCTGAGTACATGAGCCCGGTGCCCAGCTGCTTGGTTCTTCGCCTTCTGTGCTCTGGACAGAACTGAAGCCCAGCCATGGCTTGGAGCTTTGCCGCTCTTCAGCGTGAGCACTGCACGCAGCCACGGTGTGCTGTGCAGGGATTTTCCTTCAGCTCGACGGACAAGCATTTTCTTGCTCTTTCAGCGAGTCCAAACTGGGCATGTAGCTCTCGCTCAGCGAAATGCGTCAGGCGAGAAACACTTGCTGGAGTAGCTTTTCGCTGGGCAAGACTTTCAACACAGCACCACAATTCGGGCAAGGAGCAGCAGAAAGGAAGACCATCTTTTGGTCCTGGCACCTTCTTCTGGGCGACACGCCTATCCGCCTCTTCTCTCCCTGCAAGGCTGTAAGCTTGGCGGTGGTGCTTGCAAGTGAGAAGGCAGGTGCAGAGAGCACCGCCATCAGCCGGCGCTGTGCAGGCTGGAAAGGAAAGAGGGCTACCACTAGGATGTGCTGCAAATACAGGTTTCCACGCGTCGAGGGTAAGCTCCGCGTAAGCTCGTTGACCTCAAACTGTTCTCTGTGCGAGACTTAGCTGAGAAGCTTTCCGTTCAGATTCAGGCTGCAAGGCAGACCGAATGTGCTGCTACCTAGCGCTGAGAGAGAAAGTGCAGAGGCCAGGCGTGTTTGGGCAGAGGCAGCAGCCTGGAGCATTTCTCTGCCGGCACCGTGCTCTCTGGGCGAGAAGTAGACACCGGTTCCACTCCGGCACAATGAAGGAGCAGAGCACGGAGCTGGTATGCGCATCGCCCAGGCTGCCTCTCGCTTGTGTGCGGATTCACGTTAGCACTTGAAAACAGAAAGTTCAAGCTGCGGCTACTTGTGCTGCTACCTATTTCTCTTCCAGCTTTCCCTGGAAAGAATTGTGCCCAGCTTGATGCTTTTGAGATGCAGAGATGACAGTGGCAGATGCAGCGGAGACTGGAAATACAGAGTGCAGCGGAGAGTTTCTGGTGCTTTGACGTGAGGCAAGGGGAAAGTGCAGCCCAGCAGAGGCTTTGACTTCTGGAGCCTTTTTCTTTGGCAGCAGCTGCTGCAAGTGGGCAAGGGAGCTGCGAGAGTGAAGAAGGGGACGGTCCGTCTATGTGAGAAGGAAGCTGCCGAGGCGCAGTGTGTTGTGCTCAGTTTCAAGGCTGCCTGGAGGAGGGGGGGACTTGAAGAACGCCTTCTTTCTGGACGCCTCCTTCTGGCTGTGCTCCAGCTGCATGCACTCTGCAGCACTGAACGTTTAGGAACCTGCTGCTGGCCAGCTTGTGTCCAGGAGTGCAAGGGCTGCGCCTTCCTTCCTGAAGCAGCCAGAGCATTCTCAGCTGCAGCTGCTTGTGAAGCAGCTCTTGGCTGGACATTTGAAATTGGCTCCCCTGAGTACATGAGCCCGCTGCCCAGCTGCTTGGTTCTTCGCCTTCTGTGCTCTGGACAGAACTGAAGCCCAGCCATGGCTTGGAGCTTTGCCGCTCTTCAGCGTGAGCACTGCACGCAGCCACGGTGTGCTGTGCAGGGATTTTCCTTCAGCTCG
The DNA here is from genome assembly GCF_020740725.1 of Corvus hawaiiensis. Classification (NCBI taxonomy): domain Eukaryota; kingdom Metazoa; phylum Chordata; class Aves; order Passeriformes; family Corvidae; genus Corvus; species Corvus hawaiiensis. Next base: position 15,880,917 of record NC_063214.1, read on the forward strand.
ACGGACAAGCATTTTCTTGCTCTTTCAGCGAGTCCAAACTGGGCATGTAGCTCTCGCTCAGCGAAATGCGTCAGGCGAGAAACACTTGCTGGAGTAGCTTTTCGCTGGGCAAGACTTTCAACACAGCACCACAATTCGGGCAAGGAGCAGCAGAAAGGAAGACCATCTTTTGGTCCTGGCACCTTCTTCTGGGCGACACGCCTATCCGCCTCTTCGCTCCCTGCAAGGCTGTAAGCTTGGCGGTGGTGCTTGCAAGTGAGAAGGCAGGTGCAGAGAGCACCGCGATCTGCCGGCGCTGTGCAGGCTGGAAAGGAAAGAGGGCTACCACTAGGATGTGCTGCAAATACAGGTTTCCACGCGTCGAGGGTAAGCTCCGCGTAAGCTCGTTGACCTCAAACTGTTCTCTGTGCGAGACTTAGCTGAGAAGCTTTCCGTTCAGATTCAGGCTACAAGGCAGACCGAATGTGCTGCTACCTAGCGCTGAGAGAGAAAGTGCAGAGGCCAGGCGTGTTTGGGCAGAGGCAGCAGCCTGGAGCATTTCTCTGCCGGCACCGTGCTCTCTGGGCGAGAAGTAGACACCGGTTCCACTCCGGCACAATGAAGGAGCAGAGCACGGAGCTGGTATGCGCATCGCCCAGGCTGCCTCTCGCTTGTGTGCGGATTCACGTTAGCACTTGAAAACAGAAAGTTCAAGCTGCGGCTACTTGTGCTGCTACCTATTTCTCTTCCAGCTTTCCCTGGAAAGAATTGTGCCCAGCTTGATGCTTTTGAGATGCAGAGATGACAGTGGCAGATGCAGCGGAGACTGGAAATACAGAGTGCAGCCGAGAGTTTCTGGTGCTTTGACGTGAGGCAAGGGGAAAGTGCAGCCCAGCAGAGGCTTTGACTTCTGGAGCCTTTTTCTTTGGCAGCAGCTGCTGCAAGTGGGCAAGGGAGCTGCGAGAGTGAAGAAGGGGACGGTCCGTCTATGTGAGAAGGAAGCTGCCGAGGCGCAGTGTGTTGTGCTCAGTTTCAAGGCTGCCTGGAGGAGGGGGGGACTTGAAGAACGCCTTCTTTCTGGACGCCTCCTTCTGGCTGTGCTCCAGCTGCATGCACTCTGCAGCACTGAACGTTTAGGAACCTGCTGCTGGCCAGCTTGTGTCCAGGAGTGCAAGGGCTGCGCCTTCCTTCCTGAAGCAGCCAGAGCATTCTCAGCTGCAGCTGCTTGTGAAGCAGCTCTTGGCTGGACATTTGAAATTGGCTCCCCTGAGTACATGAGCCCGGTGCCCAGCTGCTTGGTTCTTCGCCTTCTGTGCTCTGGACAGAACTGAAGCCCAGCCATGGCTTGGAGCTTTGCCGCTCTTCAGCGTGAGCACTGCACGCAGCCACGGTGTGCTGTGCAGGGATTTTCCTTCAGCTCGACGGACAAGCATTTTCTTGCTCTTTCAGCGAGTCCAAACTGGGCATGTAGCTCTCGCTCAGCGAAATGCGTCAGGCGAGAAACACTTGCTGGAGTAGCTTTTCGCTGGGCAAGACTTTCAACACAGCACCACAATTCGGGCAAGGAGCAGCAGAAAGGAAGACCATCTTTTGGTCCTGGCACCTTCTTCTGGGCGACACGCCTATCCGCCTCTTCGCTCCCTGCAAGGCTGTAAGCTTGGCGGTGGTGCTTGCAAGTGAGAAGGCAGGTGCAGAGAGCACCGCGATCTGCCGGCGCTGTGCAGGCTGGAAAGGAAAGAGGGCTACCACTAGGATGTGCTGCAAATACAGGTTTCCACGCGTCGAGGGTAAGCTCCGCGTAAGCTCGTTGACCTCAAACTGTTCTCTGTGCGAGACTTAGCTGAGAAGCTTTCCGTTCAGATTCAGGCTGCAAGGCAGACCGAATGTGCTGCTACCTAGCGCTGAGAGAGAAAGTGCAGAGGCCAGGCGTGTTTGGGCAGAGGCAGCAGCCTGGAGCATTTCTCTGCCGGCACCGTGCTCTCTGGGCGAGAAGTAGACACCGGTTCCACTCCGGCACAATGAAGGAGCAGAGCACGGAGCTGGTATGCGCATCGCCCAGGCTGCCTCTCGCTTGTGTGCGGATTCACGTTAGCACTTGAAAACAGAAAGTTCAAGCTGCGGCTACTTGTGCTGCTACCTATTTCTCTTCCAGCTTTCCCTGGAAAGAATTGTGCCCAGCTTGATGCTTTTGAGATGCAGAGATGACAGTGGCAGATGCAGCGGAGACTGGAAATACAGAGTGCAGCGGAGAGTTTCTGGTGCTTTGACGTGAGGCAAGGGGAAAGTGCAGCCCAGCAGAGGCTTTGACTTCTGGAGCCTTTTTCTTTGGCAGCAGCTGCTGCAAGTGGGCAAGGGAGCTGCGAGAGTGAAGAAGGGGACGGTCCGTCTATGTGAGAAGGAAGCTGCCGAGGCGCAGTGTGTTGTGCTCAGTTTCAAGGCTGCCTGGAGGAGGGGGGGACTTGAAGAACGCCTTCTTTCTGGACGCCTCCTTCTGGCTGTGCTCCAGCTGCATGCACTCTGCAGCACTGAAGGTTTAGGAACCTGCTGCTGGCCAGCTTGTGTCCAGGAGTGCAAGGGCTGCGCCTTCCTTCCTGAAGCAGCCAGAGCATTCTCAGCTGCAGCTGCTTGTGAAGCAGCTCTTGGCTGGACATTTGAAATTGGCTCCCCTGAGTACATGAGCCCGGTGCCCAGCTGCTTGGTTCTTCGCCTTCTGTGCTCTGGACAGAACTGAAGCCCAGCCATGGCTTGGAGCTTTGCCGCTCTTCAGCGTGAGCACTGCACGCAGCCACGGTGTGCTGTGCAGGGATTTTCCTTCAGCTCGACGGACAAGCATTTTCTTGCTCTTTCAGCGAGTCCAAACTGGGCATGTAGCTCTCGCTCAGCGAAATGCGTCAGGCGAGAAACACTTGCTGGAGTAGCTTTTCGCTGGGCAAGACTTTCAACACAGCACCACAATTCGGGCAAGGAGCAGCAGAAAGGAAGACCATCTTTTGGTCCTGGCACCTTCTTCTGGGCGACACGCCTATCCGCCTCTTCTCTCCCTGCAAGGCTGTAAGCTTGGCGGTGGTGCTTGCAAGTGAGAAGGCAGGTGCAGAGAGCACCGCCATCAGCCGGCGCTGTGCAGGCTGGAAAGGAAAGAGGGCTACCACTAGGATGTGCTGCAAATACAGGTTTCCACGCGTCGAGGGTAAGCTCCGCGTAAGCTCGTTGACCTCAAACTGTTCTCTGTGCGAGACTTAGCTGAGAAGCTTTCCGTTCAGATTCAGGCTGCAAGGCAGACCGAATGTGCTGCTACCTAGCGCTGAGAGAGAAAGTGCAGAGGCCAGGCGTGTTTGGGCAGAGGCAGCAGCCTGGAGCATTTCTCTGCCGGCACCGTGCTCTCTGGGCGAGAAGTAGACACCGGTTCCACTCCGGCACAATGAAGGAGCAGAGCACGGAGCTGGTATGCGCATCGCCCAGGCTGCCTCTCGCTTGTGTGCGGATTCACGTTAGCACTTGAAAACAGAAAGTTCAAGCTGCGGCTACTTGTGCTGCTACCTATTTCTCTTCCAGCTTTCCCTGGAAAGAATTGTGCCCAGCTTGATGCTTTTGAGATGCAGAGATGACAGTGGCAGATGCAGCGGAGACTGGAAATACAGAGTGCAGCGGAGAGTTTCTGGTGCTTTGACGTGAGGCAAGGGGAAAGTGCAGCCCAGCAGAGGCTTTGACTTCTGGAGCCTTTTTCTTTGGCAGCAGCTGCTGCAAGTGGGCAAGGGAGCTGCGAGAGTGAAGAAGGGGACGGTCCGTCTATGTGAGAAGGAAGCTGCCGAGGCGCAGTGTGTTGTGCTCAGTTTCAAGGCTGCCTGGAGGAGGGGGGGACTTGAAGAACGCCTTCTTTCTGGACGCCTCCTTCTGGCTGTGCTCCAGCTGCATGCACTCTGCAGCACTGAAGGTTTAGGAACCTGCTGCTGGCCAGCTTGTGTCCAGGAGTGCAAGGGCTGCGCCTTCCTTCCTGAAGCAGCCAGAGCATTCTCAGCTGCAGCTGCTTGTGAAGCAGCTCTTGGCTGGACATTTGAAATTGGCTCCCCTGAGTACATGAGCCCGCTGCCCAGCTGCTTGGTTCTTCGCCTTCTGTGCTCTGGACAGAACTGAAGCCCAGCCATGGCTTGGAGCTTTGCCGCTCTTCAGCGTGAGCACTGCACGCAGCCACGGTGTGCTGTGCAGGGATTTTCCTTCAGCTCGACGGACAAGCATTTTCTTGCTCTTTCAGCGAGTCCAAACTGGGCATGTAGCTCTCGCTCAGCGAAATGCGTCAGGCGAGAAACACTTGCTGGAGTAGCTTTTCGCTGGGCAAGACTTTCAACACAGCACCACAATTCGGGCAAGGAGCAGCAGAAAGGAAGACCATCTTTTGGTCCTGGCACCTTCTTCTGGGCGACACGCCTATCCGCCTCTTCTCTCCCTGCAAGGCTGTAAGCTTGGCGGTGGTGCTTGCAAGTGAGAAGGCAGGTGCAGAGAGCACCGCCATCAGCCGGCGCTGTGCAGGCTGGAAAGGAAAGAGGGCTACCACTAGGATGTGCTGCAAATACAGGTTTCCACGCGTCGAGGGTAAGCTCCGCGTAAGCTCGTTGACCTAAAACTGTTCTCTGTGCGAGACTTAGCTGAGAAGCTTTCCGTTCAGATTCAGGCTGCAAGGCAGACCGAATGTGCTGCTACCTAGCGCTGAGAGAGAAAGTGCAGAGGCCAGGCGTGTTTGGGCAGAGGCAGCAGCCTGGAGCATTTCTCTGCCGGCACCGTGCTCTCTGGGCGAGAAGTAGACACCGGTTCCACTCCGGCACAATGAAGGAGCAGAGCACGGAGCTGGTATGCGCATCGCCCAGGCTGCCTCTCGCTTGTGTGCGGATTCACGTTAGCACTTGAAAACAGAAAGTTCAAGCTGCGGCTACTTGTGCTGCTACCTATTTCTCTTCCAGCTTTCCCTGGAAAGAATTGTGCCCAGCTTGATGCTTTTGAGATGCAGAGATGACAGTGGCAGATGCAGCGGAGACTGGAAATACAGAGTGCAGCGGAGAGTTTCTGGTGCTTTGACGTGAGGCAAGGGGAAAGTGCAGCCCAGCAGAGGCTTTGACTTCTGGAGCCTTTTTCTTTGGCAGCAGCTGCTGCAAGTGGGCAAGGGAGCTGCGAGAGTGAAGAAGGGGACGGTCCGTCTATGTGAGAAGGAAGCTGCCGAGGCGCAGTGTGTTGTGCTCAGTTTCAAGGCTGCCTGGAGGAGGGGGGGACTTGAAGAACGCCTTCTTTCTGGACGCCTCCTTCTGGCTGTGCTCCAGCTGCATGCACTCTGCAGCACTGAACGTTTAGGAACCTGCTGCTGGCCAGCTTGTGTCCAGGAGTGCAAGGGCTGCGCCTTCCTTCCTGAAGCAGCCAGAGCATTCTCAGCTGCAGCTGCTTGTGAAGCAGCTCTTGGCTGGACATTTGAAATTGGCTCCCCTGAGTACATGAGCCCGGTGCCCAGCTGCTTGGTTCTTCGCCTTCTGTGCTCTGGACAGAACTGAAGCCCAGCCATGGCTTGGAGCTTTGCCGCTCTTCAGCGTGAGCACTGCACGCAGCCACGGTGTGCTGTGCAGGGATTTTCCTTCAGCTCGACGGACAAGCATTTTCTTGCTCTTTCAGCGAGTCCAAACTGGGCATGTAGCTCTCGCTCAGCGAAATGCGTCAGGCGAGAAACACTTGCTGGAGTAGCTTTTCGCTGGGCAAGACTTTCAACACAGCACCACAATTCGGGCAAGGAGCAGCAGAAAGGAAGACCATCTTTTGGTCCTGGCACCTTCTTCTGGGCGACACGCCTATCCGCCTCTTCTCTCCCTGCAAGGCTGTAAGCTTGGCGGTGGTGCTTGCAAGTGAGAAGGCAGGTGCAGAGAGCACCGCCATCAGCCGGCGCTGTGCAGGCTGGAAAGGAAAGAGGGCTACCACTAGGATGTGCTGCAAATACAGGTTTCCACGCGTCGAGGGTAAGCTCCGCGTAAGCTCGTTGACCTCAAACTGTTCTCTGTGCGAGACTTAGCTGAGAAGCTTTCCGTTCAGATTCAGGCTGCAAGGCAGACCGAATGTGCTGCTACCTAGCGCTGAGAGAGAAAGTGCAGAGGCCAGGCGTGTTTGGGCAGAGGCAGCAGCCTGGAGCATTTCTCTGCCGGCACCGTGCTCTCTGGGCGAGAAGTAGACACCGGTTCCACTCCGGCACAATGAAGGAGCAGAGCACGGAGCTGGTATGCGCATCGCCCAGGCTGCCTCTCGCTTGTGTGCGGATTCACGTTAGCACTTGAAAACAGAAAGTTCAAGCTGCGGCTACTTGTGCTGCTACCTATTTCTCTTCCAGCTTTCCCTGGAAAGAATTGTGCCCAGCTTGATGCTTTTGAGATGCAGAGATGACAGTGGCAGATGCAGCGGAGACTGGAAATACAGAGTGCAGCGGAGAGTTTCTGGTGCTTTGACGTGAGGCAAGGGGAAAGTGCAGCCCAGCAGAGGCTTTGACTTCTGGAGCCTTTTTCTTTGGCAGCAGCTGCTGCAAGTGGGCAAGGGAGCTGCGAGAGTGAAGAAGGGGACGGTCCGTCTATGTGAGAAGGAAGCTGCCGAGGCGCAGTGTGTTGTGCTCAGTTTCAAGGCTGCCTGGAGGAGGGGGGGACTTGAAGAACGCCTTCTTTCTGGACGCCTCCTTCTGGCTGTGCTCCAGCTGCATGCACTCTGCAGCACTGAACGTTTAGGAACCTGCTGCTGGCCAGCTTGTGTCCAGGAGTGCAAGGGCTGCGCCTTCCTTCCTGAAGCAGCCAGAGCATTCTCAGCTGCAGCTGCTTGTGAAGCAGCTCTTGGCTGGACATTTGAAATTGGCTCCCCTGAGTACATGAGCCCGCTGCCCAGCTGCTTGGTTCTTCGCCTTCTGTGCTCTGGACAGAACTGAAGCCCAGCCATGGCTTGGAGCTTTGCCGCTCTTCAGCGTGAGCACTGCACGCAGCCACGGTGTGCTGTGCAGGGATTTTCCTTCAGCTCGACGGACAAGCATTTTCTTGCTCTTTCAGCGAGTCCAAACTGGGCATGTAGCTCTCGCTCAGCGAAATGCGTCAGGCGAGAAACACTTGCTGGAGTAGCTTTTCGCTGGGCAAGACTTTCAACACAGCACCACAATTCGGGCAAGGAGCAGCAGAAAGGAAGACCATCTTTTGGTCCTGGCACCTTCTTCTGGGCGACACGCCTATCCGCCTCTTCTCTCCCTGCAAGGCTGTAAGCTTGGCGGTGGTGCTTGCAAGTGAGAAGGCAGGTGCAGAGAGCACCGCCATCAGCCGGCGCTGTGCAGGCTGGAAAGGAAAGAGGGCTACCACTAGGATGTGCTGCAAATACAGGTTTCCACGCGTCGAGGGTAAGCTCCGCGTAAGCTCGTTGACCTAAAACTGTTCTCTGTGCGAGACTTAGCTGAGAAGCTTTCCGTTCAGATTCAGGCTGCAAGGCAGACCGAATGTGCTGCTACCTAGCGCTGAGAGAGAAAGTGCAGAGGCCAGGCGTGTTTGGGCAGAGGCAGCAGCCTGGAGCATTTCTCTGCCGGCACCGTGCTCTCTGGGCGAGAAGTAGACACCGGTTCCACTCCGGCACAATGAAGGAGCAGAGCACGGAGCTGGTATGCGCATCGCCCAGGCTGCCTCTCGCTTGTGTGCGGATTCACGTTAGCACTTGAAAACAGAAAGTTCAAGCTGCGGCTACTTGTGCTGCTACCTATTTCTCTTCCAGCTTTCCCTGGAAAGAATTGTGCCCAGCTTGATGCTTTTGAGATGCAGAGATGACAGTGGCAGATGCAGCGGAGACTGGAAATACAGAGTGCAGCGGAGAGTTTCTGGTGCTTTGACGTGAGGCAAGGGGAAAGTGCAGCCCAGCAGAGGCTTTGACTTCTGGAGCCTTTTTCTTTGGCAGCAGCTGCTGCAAGTGGGCAAGGGAGCTGCGAGAGTGAAGAAGGGGACGGTCCGTCTATGTGAGAAGGAAGCTGCCGAGGCGCAGTGTGTTGTGCTCAGTTTCAAGGCTGCCTGGAGGAGGGGGGGACTTGAAGAACGCCTTCTTTCTGGACGCCTCCTTCTGGCTGTGCTCCAGCTGCATGCACTCTGCAGCACTGAAGGTTTAGGAACCTGCTGCTGGCCAGCTTGTGTCCAGGAGTGCAAGGGCTGCGCCTTCCTTCCTGAAGCAGCCAGAGCATTCTCAGCTGCAGCTGCTTGTGAAGCAGCTCTTGGCTGGACATTTGAAATTGGCTCCCCTGAGTACATGAGCCCGGTGCCCAGCTGCTTGGTTCTTCGCCTTCTGTGCTCTGGACAGAACTGAAGCCCAGCCATGGCTTGGAGCTTTGCCGCTCTTCAGCGTGAGCACTGCACGCAGCCACGGTGTGCTGTGCAGGGATTTTCCTTCAGCTCGACGGACAAGCATTTTCTTGCTCTTTCAGCGAGTCCAAACTGGGCATGTAGCTCTCGCTCAGCGAAATGCGTCAGGCGAGAAACACTTGCTGGAGTAGCTTTTCGCTGGGCAAGACTTTCAACACAGCACCACAATTCGGGCAAGGAGCAGCAGAAAGGAAGACCATCTTTTGGTCCTGGCACCTTCTTCTGGGCGACACGCCTATCCGCCTCTTCGCTCCCTGCAAGGCTGTAAGCTTGGCGGTGGTGCTTGCAAGTGAGAAGGCAGGTGCAGAGAGCACCGCGATCTGCCGGCGCTGTGCAGGCTGGAAAGGAAAGAGGGCTACCACTAGGATGTGCTGCAAATACAGGTTTCCACGCGTCGAGGGTAAGCTCCGCGTAAGCTCGTTGACCTCAAACTGTTCTCTGTGCGAGACTTAGCTGAGAAGCTTTCCGTTCAGATTCAGGCTACAAGGCAGACCGAATGTGCTGCTACCTAGCGCTGAGAGAGAAAGTGCAGAGGCCAGGCGTGTTTGGGCAGAGGCAGCAGCCTGGAGCATTTCTCTGCCGGCACCGTGCTCTCTGGGCGAGAAGTAGACACCGGTTCCACTCCGGCACAATGAAGGAGCAGAGCACGGAGCTGGTATGCGCATCGCCCAGGCTGCCTCTCGCTTGTGTGCGGATTCACGTTAGCACTTGAAAACAGAAAGTTCAAGCTGCGGCTACTTGTGCTGCTACCTATTTCTCTTCCAGCTTTCCCTGGAAAGAATTGTGCCCAGCTTGATGCTTTTGAGATGCAGAGATGACAGTGGCAGATGCAGCGGAGACTGGAAATACAGAGTGCAGCCGAGAGTTTCTGGTGCTTTGACGTGAGGCAAGGGGAAAGTGCAGCCCAGCAGAGGCTTTGACTTCTGGAGCCTTTTTCTTTGGCAGCAGCTGCTGCAAGTGGGCAAGGGAGCTGCGAGAGTGAAGAAGGGGACGGTCCGTCTATGTGAGAAGGAAGCTGCCGAGGCGCAGTGTGTTGTGCTCAGTTTCAAGGCTGCCTGGAGGAGGGGGGGACTTGAAGAACGCCTTCTTTCTGGACGCCTCCTTCTGGCTGTGCTCCAGCTGCATGCACTCTGCAGCACTGAAGGTTTAGGAACCTGCTGCTGGCCAGCTTGTGTCCAGGAGTGCAAGGGCTGCGCCTTCCTTCCTGAAGCAGCCAGAGCATTCTCAGCTGCAGCTGCTTGTGAAGCAGCTCTTGGCTGGACATTTGAAATTGGCTCCCCTGAGTACATGAGCCCGGTGCCCAGCTGCTTGGTTCTTCGCCTTCTGTGCTCTGGACAGAACTGAAGCCCAGCCATGGCTTGGAGCTTTGCCGCTCTTCAGCGTGAGCACTGCACGCAGCCACGGTGTGCTGTGCAGGGATTTTCCTTCAGCTCGACGGACAAGCATTTTCTTGCTCTTTCAGCGAGTCCAAACTGGGCATGTAGCTCTCGCTCAGCGAAATGCGTCAGGCGAGAAACACTTGCTGGAGTAGCTTTTCGCTGGGCAAGACTTTCAACACAGCACCACAATTCGGGCAAGGAGCAGCAGAAAGGAAGACCATCTTTTGGTCCTGGCACCTTCTTCTGGGCGACACGCCTATCCGCCTCTTCGCTCCCTGCAAGGCTGTAAGCTTGGCGGTGGTGCTTGCAAGTGAGAAGGCAGGTGCAGAGAGCACCGCGATCTGCCGGCGCTGTGCAGGCTGGAAAGGAAAGAGGGCTACCACTAGGATGTGCTGCAAATACAGGTTTCCACGCGTCGAGGGTAAGCTCCGCGTAAGCTCGTTGACCTCAAACTGTTCTCTGTGCGAGACTTAGCTGAGAAGCTTTCCGTTCAGATTCAGGCTACAAGGCAGACCGAATGTGCTGCTACCTAGCGCTGAGAGAGAAAGTGCAGAGGCCAGGCGTGTTTGGGCAGAGGCAGCAGCCTGGAGCATTTCTCTGCCGGCACCGTGCTCTCTGGGCGAGAAGTAGACACCGGTTCCACTCCGGCACAATGAAGGAGCAGAGCACGGAGCTGGTATGCGCATCGCCCAGGCTGCCTCTCGCTTGTGTGCGGATTCACGTTAGCACTTGAAAACAGAAAGTTCAAGCTGCGGCTACTTGTGCTGCTACCTATTTCTCTTCCAGCTTTCCCTGGAAAGAATTGTGCCCAGCTTGATGCTTTTGAGATGCAGAGATGACAGTGGCAGATGCAGCGGAGACTGGAAATACAGAGTGCAGCGGAGAGTTTCTGGTGCTTTGACGTGAGGCAAGGGGAAAGTGCAGCCCAGCAGAGGCTTTGACTTCTGGAGCCTTTTTCTTTGGCAGCAGCTGCTGCAAGTGGGCAAGGGAGCTGCGAGAGTGAAGAAGGGGACGGTCCGTCTATGTGAGAAGGAAGCTGCCGAGGCGCAGTGTGTTGTGCTCAGTTTCAAGGCTGCCTGGAGGAGGGGGGGACTTGAAGAACGCCTTCTTTCTGGACGCCTCCTTCTGGCTGTGCTCCAGCTGCATGCACTCTGCAGCACTGAAGGTTTAGGAACCTGCTGCTGGCCAGCTTGTGTCCAGGAGTGCAAGGGCTGCGCCTTCCTTCCTGAAGCAGCCAGAGCATTCTCAGCTGCAGCTGCTTGTGAAGCAGCTCTTGGCTGGACATTTGAAATTGGCTCCCCTGAGTACATGAGCCCGCTGCCCAGCTGCTTGGTTCTTCGCCTTCTGTGCTCTGGACAGAACTGAAGCCCAGCCATGGCTTGGAGCTTTGCCGCTCTTCAGCGTGAGCACTGCACGCAGCCACGGTGTGCTGTGCAGGGATTTTCCTTCAGCTCGACGGACAAGCATTTTCTTGCTCTTTCAGCGAGTCCAAACTGGGCATGTAGCTCTCGCTCAGCGAAATGCGTCAGGCGAGAAACACTTGCTGGAGTAGCTTTTCGCTGGGCAAGACTTTCAACACAGCACCACAATTCGGGCAAGGAGCAGCAGAAAGGAAGACCATCTTTTGGTCCTGGCACCTTCTTCTGGGCGACACGCCTATCCGCCTCTTCGCTCCCTGCAAGGCTGTAAGCTTGGCGGTGGTGCTTGCAAGTGAGAAGGCAGGTGCAGAGAGCACCGCGATCTGCCGGCGCTGTGCAGGCTGGAAAGGAAAGAGGGCTACCACTAGGATGTGCTGCAAATACAGGTTTCCACGCGACGAGGGTAAGCTCCGCGTAAGCTCGTTGACCTCAAACTGTTCTCTGTGCGAGACGTAGCTGAGAAGCTTTCCGTTCAGATTCAGGCTACAAGGCAGACCGAATGTGCTGCTACCTAGCGCTGAGAGAGAAAGTGCAGAGGCCAGGCGTGTTTGGGCAGAGGCAGCAGCCTGGAGCATTTCTCTGCCGGCACCGTGCTCTCTGGGCGAGAAGTAGACACCGGTTCCACTCCGGCACAATGAAGGAGCAGAGCACGGAGCTGGTATGCGCATCGCCCAGGCTGCCTCTCGCTTGTGTGCGGATTCACGTTAGCACTTGAAAACAGAAAGTTCAAGCTGCGGCTACTTGTGCTGCTACCTATTTCTCTTCCAGCTTTCCCTGGAAAGAATTGTGCCCAGCTTGATGCTTTTGAGATGCAGAGATGACAGTGGCAGATGCAGCGGAGACTGGAAATACAGAGTGCAGCGGAGAGTTTCTGGTGCTTTGACGTGAGGCAAGGGGAAAGTGCAGCCCAGCAGAGGCTTTGACTTCTGGAGCCTTTTTCTTTGGCAGCAGCTGCTGCAAGTGGGCAAGGGAGCTGCGAGAGTGAAGAAGGGGACGGTCCGTCTATGTGAGAAGGAAGCTGCCGAGGCGCAGTGTGTTGTGCTCAGTTTCAAGGCTGCCTGGAGGAGGGGGGGACTTGAAGAACGCCTTCTTTCTGGACGCCTCCTTCTGGCTGTGCTCCAGCTGCATGCACTCTGCAGCACTGAAGGTTTAGGAACCTGCTGCTGGCCAGCTTGTGTCCAGGAGTGCAAGGGCTGCGCCTTCCTTCCTGAAGCAGCCAGAGCATTCTCAGCTGCAGCTGCTTGTGAAGCAGCTCTTGGCTGGACATTTGAAATTGGCTCCCCTGAGTACATGAGCCCGGTGCCCAGCTGCTTGGTTCTTCGCCTTCTGTGCTCTGGACAGAACTGAAGCCCAGCCATGGCTTGGAGCTTTGCCGCTCTTCAGCGTGAGCACTGCACGCAGCCACGGTGTGCTGTGCAGGGATTTTCCTTCAGCTCGACGGACAAGCATTTTCTTGCTCTTTCAGCGAGTCCAAACTGGGCATGTAGCTCTCGCTCAGCGAAATGCGTCAGGCGAGAAACACTTGCTGGAGTAGCTTTTCGCTGGGCAAGACTTTCAACACAGCACCACAATTCGGGCAAGGAGCAGCAGAAAGGAAGACCATCTTTTGGTCCTGGCACCTTCTTCTGGGCGACACGCCTATCCGCCTCTTCGCTCCCTGCAAGGCTGTAAGCTTGGCGGTGGTGCTTGCAAGTGAGAAGGCAGGTGCAGAGAGCACCGCCATCAGCCGGCGCTGTGCAGGCTGGAAAGGAAAGAGGGCTACCACTAGGATGTGCTGCAAATACAGGTTTCCACGCGTCGAGGGTAAGCTCCGCGTAAGCTCGTTGACCTCAAACTGTTCTCTGTGCGAGACGTAGCTGAGAAGCTTTCCGTTCAGATTCAGGCTGCAAGGCAGACCGAATGTGCTGCTACCTAGCGCTGAGAGAGAAAGTGCAGAGGCCAGGCGTGTTTGGGCAGAGGCAGCAGCCTGGAGCATTTCTCTGCCGGCACCGTGCTCTCTGGGCGAGAAGTAGACACCGGTTCCACTCCGGCACAATGAAGGAGCAGAGCACGGAGCTGGTATGCGCATCGCCCAGGCTGCCTCTCGCTTGTGTGCGGATTCACGTTAGCACTTGAAAACAGAAAGTTCAAGCTGCGGCTACTTGTGCTGCTACCTATTTCTCTTCCAGCTTTCCCTGGAAAGAATTGTGCCCAGCTTGATGCTTTTGAGATGCAGAGATGACAGTGGCAGATGCAGCGGAGACTGGAAATACAGAGTGCAGCGGAGAGTTTCTGGTGCTTTGACGTGAGGCAAGGGGAAAGTGCAGCCCAGCAGAGGCTTTGACTTCTGGAGCCTTTTTCTTTGGCAGCAGCTGCTGCAAGTGGGCAAGGGAGCTGCGAGAGTGAAGAAGGGGACGGTCCGTCTATGTGAGAAGGAAGCTGCCGAGGCGCAGTGTGTTGTGCTCAGTTTCAAGGCTGCCTGGAGGAGGGGGGGACTTGAAGAACGCCTTCTTTCTGGACGCCTCCTTCTGGCTGTGCTCCAGCTGCATGCACTCTGCAGCACTGAACGTTTAGGAACCTGCTGCTGGCCAGCTTGTGTCCAGGAGTGCAAGGGCTGCGCCTTCCTTCCTGAAGCAGCCAGAGCATTCTCAGCTGCAGCTGCTTGTGAAGCAGCTCTTGGCTGGACATTTGAAATTGGCTCCCCTGAGTACATGAGCCCGGTGCCCAGCTGCTTGGTTCTTCGCCTTCTGTGCTCTGGACAGAACTGAAGCCCAGCCATGGCTTGGAGCTTTGCCGCTCTTCAGCGTGAGCACTGCACGCAGCCACGGTGTGCTGTGCAGGGATTTTCCTTCAGCTCGACGGACAAGCATTTTCTTGCTCTTTCAGCGAGTCCAAACTGGGCATGTAGCTCTCGCTCAGCGAAATGCGTCAGGCGAGAAACACTTGCTGGAGTAGCTTTTCGCTGGGCAAGACTTTCAACACAGCACCACAATTCGGGCAAGGAGCAGCAGAAAGGAAGACCATCTTTTGGTCCTGGCACCTTCTTCTGGGCGACACGCCTATCCGCCTCTTCGCTCCCTGCAAGGCTGTAAGCTTGGCGGTGGTGCTTGCAAGTGAGAAGGCAGGTGTAGAGAGCACCGCGATCTGCCGGCGCTGTGCAGGCTGGAAAGGAAAGAGGGCTACCACTAGGATGTGCTGCAAATACAGGTTTCCACGCGTCGAGGGTAAGCTCCGCGTAAGCTCGTTGACCTCAAACTGTTCTCTGTGCGAGACGTAGCTGAGAAGCTTTCCGTTCAGATTCAGGCTACAAGGCAGACCGAATGTGCTGCTACCTAGCGCTGAGAGAGAAAGTGCAGAGGCCAGGCGTGTTTGGGCAGAGGCAGCAGCCTGGAGCATTTCTCTGCCGGCACCGTGCTCTCTGGGCGAGAAGTAGACACCGGTTCCACTCCGGCACAATGAAGGAGCAGAGCACGGAGCTGGTATGCGCATCGCCCAGGCTGCCTCTCGCTTGTGTGCGGATTCACGTTAGCACTTGAAAACAGAAAGTTCAAGCTGCGGCTACTTGTGCTGCTACCTATTTCTCTTCCAGCTTTCCCTGGAAAGAATTGTGCCCAGCTTGATGCTTTTGAGATGCAGAGATGACAGTGGCAGATGCAGCGGAGACTGGAAATACAGAGTGCAGCGGAGAGTTTCTGGTGCTTTGACGTGAGGCAAGGGGAAAGTGCAGCCCAGCAGAGGCTTTGACTTCTGGAGCCTTTTTCTTTGGCAGCAGCTGCTGCAAGTGGGCAAGGGAGCTGCGAGAGTGAAGAAGGGGACGGTCCGTCTATGTGAGAAGGAAGCTGCCGAGGCGCAGTGTGTTGTGCTCAGTTTCAAGGCTGCCTGGAGGAGGGGGGGACTTGAAGAACGCCTTCTTTCTGGACGCCTCCTTCTGGCTGTGCTCCAGCTGCATGCACTCTGCAGCACTGAAGGTTTAGGAACCTGCTGCTGGCCAGCTTGTGTCCAGGAGTGCAAGGGCTGCGCCTTCCTTCCTGAAGCAGCCAGAGCATTCTCAGCTGCAGCTGCTTGTGAAGCAGCTCTTGGCTGGACATTTGAAATTGGCTCCCCTGAGTACATGAGCCCGGTGCCCAGCTGCTTGGTTCTTCGCCTTCTGTGCTCTGGACAGAACTGAAGCCCAGCCATGGCTTGGAGCTTTGCCGCTCTTCAGCGTGA
>NC_063214.1:15896467-16035907 GCF_020740725.1 Corvus hawaiiensis
AGGCGTGTCGCCCAGAAGAAGGTGCCAGGACCAAAAGATGGTCTTCCTTTCTGCTGCTCCTTGCCCGAATTGTGGTGCTGTGTTGAAAGTCTTGCCCAGCGAAAAGCTACTCCAGCAAGTGTTTCTCGCCTGACGCATTTCGCTGAGCGAGAGCTACATGCCCAGTTTGGACTCGCTGAAAGAGCAAGAAAATGCTTGTCCGTCGAGCTGAAGGAAAATCCCTGCACAGCACACCGTGGCTGCGTGCAGTGCTCACGCTGAAGAGCGGCAAAGCTCCAAGCCATGGCTGGGCTTCAGTTCTGTCCAGAGCACAGAAGGCGAAGAACCAAGCAGCTGGGCAGCGGGCTCATGTACTCAGGGGAGCCAATTTCAAATGTCCAGCCAAGAGCTGCTTCACAAGCAGCTGCAGCTGAGAATGCTCTGGCTGCTTCAGGAAGGAAGGCGCAGCCCTTGCACTCCTGGACACAAGCTGGCCAGCAGCAGGTTCCTAAACCTTCAGTGCTGCAGAGTGCATGCAGCTGGAGCACAGCCAGAAGGAGGTGTCCAGAAAGAAGGCGTTCTTCAAGTCCCCCCCTCCTCCAGGCAGCCTTGAAACTGAGCACAACACACTGCGCCTCGGCAGCTTCCTTCTCACATAGACGGACCGTCCCCTTCTTCACTCTCGCAGCTCCCTTGCCCACTTGCAGCAGCTGCTGCCAAAGAAAAAGGCTCCAGAAGTCAAAGCCTCTGCTGGGCTGCACTTTCCCCTTGCCTCACGTCAAAGCACCAGAAACTCTCCGCTGCACTCTGTATTTCCAGTCTCCGCTGCATCTGCCACTGTCATCTCTGCATCTCAAAAGCATCAAGCTGGGCACAATTCTTTCCAGGGAAAGCTGGAAGAGAAATAGGTAGCAGCACAAGTAGCCGCAGCTTGAACTTTCTGTTTTCAAGTGCTAACGTGAATCCGCACACAAGCGAGAGGCAGCCTGGGCGATGCGCATACCAGCTCCGTGCTCTGCTCCTTCATTGTGCCGGAGTGGAACCGGTGTCTACTTCTCGCCCAGAGAGCACGGTGCCAGCAGAGAAATGCTCCAGGCTGCTGCCTCTGCCCAAACACGCCTGGCCTCTGCACTTTCTCTCTCAGCGCTAGGTAGCAGCACATTCGGTCTGCCTTGCAGCCTGAATCTGAACGGAAAGCTTCTCAGCTAAGTCTCGCACAGAGAACAGTTTTAGGTCAACGAGCTTACGCGGAGCTTACCCTCGACGCGTGGAAACCTGTATTTGCAGCACATCCTAGTGGTAGCCCTCTTTCCTTTCCAGCCTGCACAGCGCCGGCAGATCGCGGTGCTCTCTGCACCTGCCTTCTCACTTGCAAGCACCACCGCCAAGCTTACAGCCTTGCAGGGAGCGAAGAGGCGGATAGGCGTGTCGCCCAGAAGAAGGTGCCAGGACCAAAAGATGGTCTTCCTTTCTGCTGCTCCTTGCCCGAATTGTGGTGCTGTGTTGAAAGTCTTGCCCAGCGAAAAGCTACTCCAGCAAGTGTTTCTCGCCTGACGCATTTCGCTGAGCGAGAGCTACATGCCCAGTTTGGACTCGCTGAAAGAGCAAGAAAATGCTTGTCCGTCGAGCTGAAGGAAAATCCCTGCACAGCACACCGTGGCTGCGTGCAGTGCTCACGCTGAAGAGCGGCAAAGCTCCAAGCCATGGCTGGGCTTCAGTTCTGTCCAGAGCACAGAAGGCGAAGAACCAAGCAGCTGGGCACCGGGCTCATGTACTCAGGGGAGCCAATTTCAAATGTCCAGCCAAGAGCTGCTTCACAAGCAGCTGCAGCTGAGAATGCTCTGGCTGCTTCAGGAAGGAAGGCGCAGCCCTTGCACTCCTGGACACAAGCTGGCCAGCAGCAGGTTCCTAAACCTTCAGTGCTGCAGAGTGCATGCAGCTGGAGCACAGCCAGAAGGAGGCGTCCAGAAAGAAGGCGTTCTTCAAGTACCCCCCCTCCTCCAGGCAGCCTTGAAACTGAGCACAACACACTGCGCCTCGGCAGCTTCCTTCTCACATAGACGGACCGTCCCCTTCTTCACTCTCGCAGCTCCCTTGCCCACTTGCAGCAGCTGCTGCCAAAGAAAAAGGCTCCAGAAGTCAAAGCCTCTGCTGGGCTGCACTTTCCCCTTGCCTCACGTCAAAGCACCAGAAACTCTCCGCTGCACTCTGTATTTCCAGTCTCCGCTGCATCTGCCACTGTCATCTCTGCATCTCAAAAGCATCAAGCTGGGCACAATTCTTTCCAGGGAAAGCTGGAAGAGAAATAGGTAGCAGCACAAGTAGCCGCAGCTTGAACTTTCTGTTTTCAAGTGCTAACGTGAATCCGCACACAAGCGAGAGGCAGCCTGGGCGATGCGCATACCAGCTCCGTGCTCTGCTCCTTCATTGTGCCGGAGTGGAAGCGGTGTCTACTTCTCGCCCAGAGAGCACGGTGCCGGCAGAGAAATGCTCCAGGCTGCTGCCTCTGCCCAAACACGCCTGGCCTCTGCACTTTCTCTCTCAGCGCTAGGTAGCAGCACATTCGGTCTGCCTTGCAGCCTGAATCTGAACGGAAAGCTTCTCAGCTAAGTCTCGCACAGAGAACAGTTTGAGGTCAACGAGCTTACGCGGAGCTTACCCTCGTCGCGTGGAAACCTGTATTTGCAGCACATCCTAGTGGTAGCCCTCTTTCCTTTCCAGCCTGCACAGCGCCGGCAGATCGCGGTGCTCTCTGCACCTGCCTTCTCACTTGCAAGCACCACCGCCAAGCTTACAGCCTTGCAGGGAGCGAAGAGGCGGATAGGCGTGTCGCCCAGAAGAAGGTGCCAGGACCAAAAGATGGTCTTCCTTTCTGCTGCTCCTTGCCCGAATTGTGGTGCTGTGTTGAAAGTCTTGCCCAGCGAAAAGCTACTCCAGCAAGTGTTTCTCGCCTGACGCATTTCGCTGAGCGAGAGCTACATGCCCAGTTTGGACTCGCTGAAAGAGCAAGAAAATGCTTGTCCGTCGAGCTGAAGGAAAATCCCTGCACAGCACACCGTGGCTGCGTGCAGTGCTCACGCTGAAGAGCGGCAAAGCTCCAAGCCATGGCTGGGCTTCAGTTCTGTCCAGAGCACAGAAGGCGAAGAACCAAGCAGCTGGGCACCGGGCTCATGTACTCAGGGGAGCCAATTTCAAATGTCCAGCCAAGAGCTGCTTCACAAGCAGCTGCAGCTGAGAATGCTCTGGCTGCTTCAGGAAGGAAGGCGCAGCCCTTGCACTCCTGGACACAAGCTGGCCAGCAGCAGGTTCCTAAACCTTCAGTGCTGCAGAGTGCATGCAGCTGGAGCACAGCCAGAAGGAGGCGTCCAGAAAGAAGGCGTTCTTCAAGTCCCCCCCTCCTCCAGGCAGCCTTGAAACTGAGCACAACACACTGCGCCTCGGCAGCTTCCTTCTCACATAGACGGACCGTCCCCTTCTTCACTCTCGCAGCTCCCTTGCCCACTTGCAGCAGCTGCTGCCAAAGAAAAAGGCTCCAGAAGTCAAAGCCTCTGCTGGGCTGCACTTTCCCCTTGCCTCACGTCAAAGCACCAGAAACTCTCCGCTGCACTCTGTATTTCCAGTCTCCGCTGCATCTGCCACTGTCATCTCTGCATCTCAAAAGCATCAAGCTGGGCACAATTCTTTCCAGGGAAAGCTGGAAGAGAAATAGGTAGCAGCACAAGTAGCCGCAGCTTGAACTTTCTGTTTTCAAGTGCTAACGTGAATCCGCACACAAGCGAGAGGCAGCCTGGGCGATGCGCATACCAGCTCCGTGCTCTGCTCCTTCATTGTGCCGGAGTGGAAGCGGTGTCTACTTCTCGCCCAGAGAGCACGGTGCCGGCAGAGAAATGCTCCAGGCTGCTGCCTCTGCCCAAACACGCCTGGCCTCTGCACTTTCTCTCTCAGCGCTAGGTAGCAGCACATTCGGTCTGCCTTGCAGCCTGAATCTGAACGGAAAGCTTCTCAGCTAAGTTTCGCACAGAGAACAGTTTTAGGTCAACGAGCTTACGCGGAGCTTACCCTCGTCGCGTGGAAACCTGTATTTGCAGCACATCCTAGTGGTAGCCCTCTTTCCTTTCCAGCCTGCACAGCGCCGGCAGATCGCGGTGCTCTCTACACCTGCCTTCTCACTTGCAAGCACCACCGCCAAGCTTACAGCCTTGCAGGGAGCGAAGAGGCGGATAGGCGTGTCGCCCAGAAGAAGGTGCCAGGACCAAAAGATGGTCTTCCTTTCTGCTGCTCCTTGCCCGAATTGTGGTGCTGTGTTGAAAGTCTTGCCCAGCGAAAAGCTACTCCAGCAAGTGTTTCTCGCCTGACGCATTTCGCTGAGCGAGAGCTACATGCCCAGTTTGGACTCGCTGAAAGAGCAAGAAAATGCTTGTCCGTCGAGCTGAAGGAAAATCCCTGCACAGCACACCGTGGCTGCGTGCAGTGCTCACGCTGAAGAGCGGCAAAGCTCCAAGCCATGGCTGGGCTTCAGTTCTGTCCAGAGCACAGAAGGCGAAGAACCAAGCAGCTGGGCACCGGGCTCATGTACTCAGGGGAGCCAATTTCAAATGTCCAGCCAAGAGCTGCTTCACAAGCAGCTGCAGCTGAGAATGCTCTGGCTGCTTCAGGAAGGAAGGCGCAGCCCTTGCACTCCTGGACACAAGCTGGCCAGCAGCAGGTTCCTAAACCTTCAGTGCTGCAGAGTGCATGCAGCTGGAGCACAGCCAGAAGGAGGTGTCCAGAAAGAAGGCGTTCTTCAAGTCCCCCCCTCCTCCAGGCAGCCTTGAAACTGAGCACAACACACTGCGCCTCGGCAGCTTCCTTCTCACATAGACGGACCGTCCCCTTCTTCACTCTCGCAGCTCCCTTGCCCACTTGCAGCAGCTGCTGCCAAAGAAAAAGGCTCCAGAAGTCAAAGCCTCTGCTGGGCTGCACTTTCCCCTTGCCTCACGTCAAAGCACCAGAAACTCTCCGCTGCACTCTGTATTTCCAGTCTCCGCTGCATCTGCCACTGTCATCTCTGCATCTCAAAAGCATCAAGCTGGGCACAATTCTTTCCAGGGAAAGCTGGAAGAGAAATAGGTAGCAGCACAAGTAGCCGCAGCTTGAACTTTCTGTTTTCAAGTGCTAACGTGAATCCGCACACAAGCGAGAGGCAGCCTGGGCGATGCGCATACCAGCTCCGTGCTCTGCTCCTTCATTGTGCCGGAGTGGAAGCGGTGTCTACTTCTCGCCCAGAGAGCACGGTGCCGGCAGAGAAATGCTCCAGGCTGCTGCCTCTGCCCAAACACGCCTGGCCTCTGCACTTTCTCTCTCAGCGCTAGGTAGCAGCACATTCGGTCTGCCTTGCAGCCTGAATCTGAACGGAAAGCTTCTCAGCTAAGTCTCGCACAGAGAACAGTTTTAGGTCAACGAGCTTACGCGGAGCTTACCCTCGACGCGTGGAAACCTGTATTTGCAGCACATCCTAGTGGTAGCCCTCTTTCCTTTCCAGCCTGCACAGCGCCGGCAGATCGCGGTGCTCTCTACACCTGCCTTCTCACTTGCAAGCACCACCGCCAAGCTTACAGCCTTGCAGGGAGCGAAGAGGCGGATAGGCGTGTCGCCCAGAAGAAGGTGCCAGGACCAAAAGATGGTCTTCCTTTCTGCTGCTCCTTGCCCGAATTGTGGTGCTGTGTTGAAAGTCTTGCCCAGCGAAAAGCTACTCCAGCAAGTGTTTCTCGCCTGACGCATTTCGCTGAGCGAGAGCTACATGCCCAGTTTGGACTCGCTGAAAGAGCAAGAAAATGCTTGTCCGTCGAGCTGAAGGAAAATCCCTGCACAGCACACCGTGGCTGCGTGCAGTGCTCACGCTGAAGAGCGGCAAAGCTCCAAGCCATGGCTGGGCTTCAGTTCTGTCCAGAGCACAGAAGGCGAAGAACCAAGCAGCTGGGCAGCGGGCTCATGTACTCAGGGGAGCCAATTTCAAATGTCCAGCCAAGAGCTGCTTCACAAGCAGCTGCAGCTGAGAATGCTCTGGCTGCTTCAGGAAGGAAGGCGCAGCCCTTGCACTCCTGGACACAAGCTGGCCAGCAGCAGGTTCCTAAACCTTCAGTGCTGCAGAGTGCATGCAGCTGGAGCACAGCCAGAAGGAGGCGTCCAGAAAGAAGGCGTTCTTCAAGTACCCCCCCTCCTCCAGGCAGCCTTGAAACTGAGCACAACACACTGCGCCTCGGCAGCTTCCTTCTCACATAGACGGACCGTCCCCTTCTTCACTCTCGCAGCTCCCTTGCCCACTTGCAGCAGCTGCTGCCAAAGAAAAAGGCTCCAGAAGTCAAAGCCTCTGCTGGGCTGCACTTTCCCCTTGCCTCACGTCAAAGCACCAGAAACTCTCGGCTGCACTCTGTATTTCCAGTCTCTGCTGCATCTGCCACTGTCATCTCTGCATCTCAAAAGCATCAAGCTGGGCACAATTCTTTCCAGGGAAAGCTGGAAGAGAAATAGGTAGCAGCACAAGTAGCCGCAGCTTGAACTTTCTGTTTTCAAGTGCTAACGTGAATCCGCACACAAGCGAGAGGCAGCCTGGGCGATGCGCATACCAGCTCCGTGCTCTGCTCCTTCATTGTGCCGGAGTGGAAGCGGTGTCTACTTCTCGCCCAGAGAGCACGGTGCCGGCAGAGAAATGCTCCAGGCTGCTGCCTCTGCCCAAACACGCCTGGCCTCTGCACTTTCTCTCTCAGCGCTAGGTAGCAGCACATTCGGTCTGCCTTGCAGCCTGAATCTGAACGGAAAGCTTCTCAGCTACGTCTCGCACAGAGAACAGTTTTAGGTCAACGAGCTTACGCAGAGCTTACCCTCGTCGCGTGGAAACCTGTATTTGCAGCACATCCTAGTGGTAGCCCTCTTTCCTTTCCAGCCTGCACAGCGCCGGCAGATCGCGGTGCTCTCTACACCTGCCTTCTCACTTGCAAGCACCACCGCCAAGCTTACAGCCTTGCAGGGAGAGAAGAGGCGGATAGGCGTGTCGCCCAGAAGAAGGTGCCAGGACCAAAAGATGGTCTTCCTTTCTGCTGCTCCTTGCCCGAATTGTGGTGCTGTGTTGAAAGTCTTGCCCAGCGAAAAGCTACTCCAGCAAGTGTTTCTCGCCTGACGCATTTCGCTGAGCGAGAGCTACATGCCCAGTTTGGACTCGCTGAAAGAGCAAGAAAATGCTTGTCCGTCGAGCTGAAGGAAAATCCCTGCACAGCACACCGTGGCTGCGTGCAGTGCTCACGCTGAAGAGCGGCAAAGCTCCAAGCCATGGCTGGGCTTCACTTCTGTCCAGAGCACAGAAGGCGAAGAACCAAGCAGCTGGGCACCGGGCTCATGTACTCAGGGGAGCCAATTTCAAATGTCCAGCCAAGAGCTGCTTCACAAGCAGCTGCAGCTGAGAATGCTCTGGCTGCTTCAGGAAGGAAGGCGCAGCCCTTGCACTCCTGGACACAAGCTGGCCAGCAGCAGGTTCCTAAACCTTCAGTGCTGCAGAGTGCATGCAGCTGGAGCACAGCCAGAAGGAGGCGTCCAGAAAGAAGGCGTTCTTCAAGTACCCCCCCTCCTCCAGGCAGCCTTGAAACTGAGCACAACACACTGCGCCTCGGCAGCTTCCTTCTCACATAGACGGACCGTCCCCTTCTTCACTCTCGCAGCTCCCTTGCCCACTTGCAGCAGCTGCTGCCAAAGAAAAAGGCTCCAGAAGTCAAAGCCTCTGCTGGGCTGCACTTTCCCCTTGCCTCACGTCAAAGCACCAGAAACTCTCCGCTGCACTCTGTATTTCCAGTCTCCGCTGCATCTGCCACTGTCATCTCTGCATCTCAAAAGCATCAAGCTGGGCACAATTCTTTCCAGGGAAAGCTGGAAGAGAAATAGGTAGCAGCACAAGTAGCCGCAGCTTGAACTTTCTGTTTTCAAGTGCTAACGTGAATCCGCACACAAGCGAGAGGCAGCCTGGGCGATGCGCATACCAGCTCCGTGCTCTGCTCCTTCATTGTGCCGGAGTGGAAGCGGTGTCTACTTCTCGCCCAGAGAGCACGGTGCCGGCAGAGAAATGCTCCAGGCTGCTGCCTCTGCCCAAACACGCCTGGCCTCTGCACTTTCTCTCTCAGCGCTAGGTAGCAGCACATTCGGTCTGCCTTGCAGCCTGAATCTGAACGGAAAGCTTCTCAGCTAAGTCTCGCACAGAGAACAGTTTTAGGTCAACGAGCTTACGCGGAGCTTACCCTCGTCGCGTGGAAACCTGTATTTGCAGCACATCCTAGTGGTAGCCCTCTTTCCTTTCCAGCCTGCACAGCGCCGGCAGATCGCGGTGCTCTCTACACCTGCCTTCTCACTTGCAAGCACCACCGCCAAGCTTACAGCCTTGCAGGGAGAGAAGAGGCGGATAGGCGTGTCGCCCAGAAGAAGGTGCCAGGACCAAAAGATGGTCTTCCTTTCTGCTGCTCCTTGCCCGAATTGTGGTGCTGTGTTGAAAGTCTTGCCCAGCGAAAAGCTACTCCAGCAAGTGTTTCTCGCCTGACGCATTTCGCTGAGCGAGAGCTACATGCCCAGTTTGGACTCGCTGAAAGAGCAAGAAAATGCTTGTCCGTCGAGCTGAAGGAAAATCCCTGCACAGCACACCGTGGCTGCGTGCAGTGCTCACGCTGAAGAGCGGCAAAGCTCCAAGCCATGGCTGGGCTTCAGTTCTGTCCAGAGCACAGAAGGCGAAGAACCAAGCAGCTGGGCACCGGGCTCATGTACTCAGGGGAGCCAATTTCAAATGTCCAGCCAAGAGCTGCTTCACAAGCAGCTGCAGCTGAGAATGCTCTGGCTGCTTCAGGAAGGAAGGCGCAGCCCTTGCACTCCTGGACACAAGCTGGCCAGCAGCAGGTTCCTAAACCTTCAGTGCTGCAGAGTGCATGCAGCTGGAGCACAGCCAGAAGGAGGTGTCCAGAAAGAAGGCGTTCTTCAAGTCCCCCCCTCCTCCAGGCAGCCTTGAAACTGAGCACAACACACTGCGCCTCGGCAGCTTCCTTCTCACATAGACGGACCGTCCCCTTCTTCACTCTCGCAGCTCCCTTGCCCACTTGCAGCAGCTGCTGCCAAAGAAAAAGGCTCCAGAAGTCAAAGCCTCTGCTGGGCTGCACTTTCCCCTTGCCTCACGTCAAAGCACCAGAAACTCTCCGCTGCACTCTGTATTTCCAGTCTCCGCTGCATCTGCCACTGTCATCTCTGCATCTCAAAAGCATCAAGCTGGGCACAATTCTTTCCAGGGAAAGCTGGAAGAGAAATAGGTAGCAGCACAAGTAGCCGCAGCTTGAACTTTCTGTTTTCAAGTGCTAACGTGAATCCGCACACAAGCGAGAGGCAGCCTGGGCGATGCGCATACCAGCTCCGTGCTCTGCTCCTTCATTGTGCCGGAGTGGAAGCGGTGTCTACTTCTCGCCCAGAGAGCACGGTGCCGGCAGAGAAATGCTCCAGGCTGCTGCCTCTGCCCAAACACGCCTGGCCTCTGCACTTTCTCTCTCAGCGCTAGGTAGCAGCACATTCGGTCTGCCTTGCAGCCTGAATCTGAACGGAAAGCTTCTCAGCTAAGTCTCGCACAGAGAACAGTTTTAGGTCAACGAGCTTACGCGGAGCTTACCCTCGACGCGTGGAAACCTGTATTTGCAGCACATCCTAGTGGTAGCCCTCTTTCCTTTCCAGCCTGCACAGCGCCGGCAGATCGCGGTGCTCTCTACACCTGCCTTCTCACTTGCAAGCACCACCGCCAAGCTTACAGCCTTGCAGGGAGCGAAGAGGCGGATAGGCGTGTCGCCCAGAAGAAGGTGCCAGGACCAAAAGATGGTCTTCCTTTCTGCTGCTCCTTGCCCGAATTGTGGTGCTGTGTTGAAAGTCTTGCCCAGCGAAAAGCTACTCCAGCAAGTGTTTCTCGCCTGACGCATTTCGCTGAGCGAGAGCTACATGCCCAGTTTGGACTCGCTGAAAGAGCAAGAAAATGCTTGTCCGTCGAGCTGAAGGAAAATCCCTGCACAGCACACCGTGGCTGCGTGCAGTGCTCACGCTGAAGAGCGGCAAAGCTCCAAGCCATGGCTGGGCTTCAGTTCTGTCCAGAGCACAGAAGGCGAAGAACCAAGCAGCTGGGCAGCGGGCTCATGTACTCAGGGGAGCCAATTTCAAATGTCCAGCCAAGAGCTGCTTCACAAGCAGCTGCAGCTGAGAATGCTCTGGCTGCTTCAGGAAGGAAGGCGCAGCCCTTGCACTCCTGGACACAAGCTGGCCAGCAGCAGGTTCCTAAACCTTCAGTGCTGCAGAGTGCATGCAGCTGGAGCACAGCCAGAAGGAGGCGTCCAGAAAGAAGGCGTTCTTCAAGTACCCCCCCTCCTCCAGGCAGCCTTGAAACTGAGCACAACACACTGCGCCTCGGCAGCTTCCTTCTCACATAGACGGACCGTCCCCTTCTTCACTCTCGCAGCTCCCTTGCCCACTTGCAGCAGCTGCTGCCAAAGAAAAAGGCTCCAGAAGTCAAAGCCTCTGCTGGGCTGCACTTTCCCCTTGCCTCACGTCAAAGCACCAGAAACTCTCGGCTGCACTCTGTATTTCCAGTCTCTGCTGCATCTGCCACTGTCATCTCTGCATCTCAAAAGCATCAAGCATGGCACAATTCTTTCCAGGGAAAGCTGGAAGAGAAATAGGTAGCAGCACAAGTAGCCGCAGCTTGAACTTTCTGTTTTCAAGTGCTAACGTGAATCCGCACACAAGCGAGAGGCAGCCTGGGCGATGCGCATACCAGCTCCGTGCTCTGCTCCTTCATTGTGCCGGAGTGGAAGCGGTGTCTACTTCTCGCCCAGAGAGCACGGTGCCGGC
This sequence comes from Corvus hawaiiensis, assembly GCF_020740725.1. NCBI lineage: Eukaryota > Metazoa > Chordata > Aves > Passeriformes > Corvidae > Corvus > Corvus hawaiiensis. The sequence goes on from NC_063214.1 coordinate 15,907,331, forward strand.
AGAGAAATGCTCCAGGCTGCTGCCTCTGCCCAAACACGCCTGGCCTCTGCACTTTCTCTCTCAGCGCTAGGTAGCAGCACATTCGGTCTGCCTTGCAGCCTGAATCTGAACGGAAAGCTTCTCAGCTACGTCTCGCACAGAGAACAGTTTTAGGTCAACGAGCTTACGCAGAGCTTACCCTCGTCGCGTGGAAACCTGTATTTGCAGCACATCCTAGTGGTAGCCCTCTTTCCTTTCCAGCCTGCACAGCGCCGGCAGATCGCGGTGCTCTCTACACCTGCCTTCTCACTTGCAAGCACCACCGCCAAGCTTACAGCCTTGCAGGGAGAGAAGAGGCGGATAGGCGTGTCGCCCAGAAGAAGGTGCCAGGACCAAAAGATGGTCTTCCTTTCTGCTGCTCCTTGCCCGAATTGTGGTGCTGTGTTGAAAGTCTTGCCCAGCGAAAAGCTACTCCAGCAAGTGTTTCTCGCCTGACGCATTTCGCTGAGCGAGAGCTACATGCCCAGTTTGGACTCGCTGAAAGAGCAAGAAAATGCTTGTCCGTCGAGCTGAAGGAAAATCCCTGCACAGCACACCGTGGCTGCGTGCAGTGCTCACGCTGAAGAGCGGCAAAGCTCCAAGCCATGGCTGGGCTTCACTTCTGTCCAGAGCACAGAAGGCGAAGAACCAAGCAGCTGGGCACCGGGCTCATGTACTCAGGGGAGCCAATTTCAAATGTCCAGCCAAGAGCTGCTTCACAAGCAGCTGCAGCTGAGAATGCTCTGGCTGCTTCAGGAAGGAAGGCGCAGCCCTTGCACTCCTGGACACAAGCTGGCCAGCAGCAGGTTCCTAAACCTTCAGTGCTGCAGAGTGCATGCAGCTGGAGCACAGCCAGAAGGAGGCGTCCAGAAAGAAGGCGTTCTTCAAGTACCCCCCCTCCTCCAGGCAGCCTTGAAACTGAGCACAACACACTGCGCCTCGGCAGCTTCCTTCTCACATAGACGGACCGTCCCCTTCTTCACTCTCGCAGCTCCCTTGCCCACTTGCAGCAGCTGCTGCCAAAGAAAAAGGCTCCAGAAGTCAAAGCCTCTGCTGGGCTGCACTTTCCCCTTGCCTCACGTCAAAGCACCAGAAACTCTCCGCTGCACTCTGTATTTCCAGTCTCCGCTGCATCTGCCACTGTCATCTCTGCATCTCAAAAGCATCAAGCTGGGCACAATTCTTTCCAGGGAAAGCTGGAAGAGAAATAGGTAGCAGCACAAGTAGCCGCAGCTTGAACTTTCTGTTTTCAAGTGCTAACGTGAATCCGCACACAAGCGAGAGGCAGCCTGGGCGATGCGCATACCAGCTCCGTGCTCTGCTCCTTCATTGTGCCGGAGTGGAAGCGGTGTCTACTTCTCGCCCAGAGAGCACGGTGCCGGCAGAGAAATGCTCCAGGCTGCTGCCTCTGCCCAAACACGCCTGGCCTCTGCACTTTCTCTCTCAGCGCTAGGTAGCAGCACATTCGGTCTGCCTTGCAGCCTGAATCTGAACGGAAAGCTTCTCAGCTAAGTCTCGCACAGAGAACAGTTTTAGGTCAACGAGCTTACGCGGAGCTTACCCTCGACGCGTGGAAACCTGTATTTGCAGCACATCCTAGTGGTAGCCCTCTTTCCTTTCCAGCCTGCACAGCGCCGGCAGATCGCGGTGCTCTCTACACCTGCCTTCTCACTTGCAAGCACCACCGCCAAGCTTACAGCCTTGCAGGGAGCGAAGAGGCGGATAGGCGTGTCGCCCAGAAGAAGGTGCCAGGACCAAAAGATGGTCTTCCTTTCTGCTGCTCCTTGCCCGAATTGTGGTGCTGTGTTGAAAGTCTTGCCCAGCGAAAAGCTACTCCAGCAAGTGTTTCTCGCCTGACGCATTTCGCTGAGCGAGAGCTACATGCCCAGTTTGGACTCGCTGAAAGAGCAAGAAAATGCTTGTCCGTCGAGCTGAAGGAAAATCCCTGCACAGCACACCGTGGCTGCGTGCAGTGCTCACGCTGAAGAGCGGCAAAGCTCCAAGCCATGGCTGGGCTTCAGTTCTGTCCAGAGCACAGAAGGCGAAGAACCAAGCAGCTGGGCAGCGGGCTCATGTACTCAGGGGAGCCAATTTCAAATGTCCAGCCAAGAGCTGCTTCACAAGCAGCTGCAGCTGAGAATGCTCTGGCTGCTTCAGGAAGGAAGGCGCAGCCCTTGCACTCCTGGACACAAGCTGGCCAGCAGCAGGTTCCTAAACCTTCAGTGCTGCAGAGTGCATGCAGCTGGAGCACAGCCAGAAGGAGGCGTCCAGAAAGAAGGCGTTCTTCAAGTACCCCCCCTCCTCCAGGCAGCCTTGAAACTGAGCACAACACACTGCGCCTCGGCAGCTTCCTTCTCACATAGACGGACCGTCCCCTTCTTCACTCTCGCAGCTCCCTTGCCCACTTGCAGCAGCTGCTGCCAAAGAAAAAGGCTCCAGAAGTCAAAGCCTCTGCTGGGCTGCACTTTCCCCTTGCCTCACGTCAAAGCACCAGAAACTCTCGGCTGCACTCTGTATTTCCAGTCTCTGCTGCATCTGCCACTGTCATCTCTGCATCTCAAAAGCATCAAGCTGGGCACAATTCTTTCCAGGGAAAGCTGGAAGAGAAATAGGTAGCAGCACAAGTAGCCGCAGCTTGAACTTTCTGTTTTCAAGTGCTAACGTGAATCCGCACACAAGCGAGAGGCAGCCTGGGCGATGCGCATACCAGCTCCGTGCTCTGCTCCTTCATTGTGCCGGAGTGGAAGCGGTGTCTACTTCTCGCCCAGAGAGCACGGTGCCGGCAGAGAAATGCTCCAGGCTGCTGCCTCTGCCCAAACACGCCTGGCCTCTGCACTTTCTCTCTCAGCGCTAGGTAGCAGCACATTCGGTCTGCCTTGCAGCCTGAATCTGAACGGAAAGCTTCTCAGCTACGTCTCGCACAGAGAACAGTTTTAGGTCAACGAGCTTACGCAGAGCTTACCCTCGTCGCGTGGAAACCTGTATTTGCAGCACATCCTAGTGGTAGCCCTCTTTCCTTTCCAGCCTGCACAGCGCCGGCAGATCGCGGTGCTCTCTACACCTGCCTTCTCACTTGCAAGCACCACCGCCAAGCTTACAGCCTTGCAGGGAGAGAAGAGGCGGATAGGCGTGTCGCCCAGAAGAAGGTGCCAGGACCAAAAGATGGTCTTCCTTTCTGCTGCTCCTTGCCCGAATTGTGGTGCTGTGTTGAAAGTCTTGCCCAGCGAAAAGCTACTCCAGCAAGTGTTTCTCGCCTGACGCATTTCGCTGAGCGAGAGCTACATGCCCAGTTTGGACTCGCTGAAAGAGCAAGAAAATGCTTGTCCGTCGAGCTGAAGGAAAATCCCTGCACAGCACACCGTGGCTGCGTGCAGTGCTCACGCTGAAGAGCGGCAAAGCTCCAAGCCATGGCTGGGCTTCAGTTCTGTCCAGAGCACAGAAGGCGAAGAACCAAGCAGCTGGGCAGCGGGCTCATGTACTCAGGGGAGCCAATTTCAAATGTCCAGCCAAGAGCTGCTTCACAAGCAGCTGCAGCTGAGAATGCTCTGGCTGCTTCAGGAAGGAAGGCGCAGCCCTTGCACTCCTGGACACAAGCTGGCCAGCAGCAGGTTCCTAAACCTTCAGTGCTGCAGAGTGCATGCAGCTGGAGCACAGCCAGAAGGAGGCGTCCAGAAAGAAGGCGTTCTTCAAGTACCCCCCCTCCTCCAGGCAGCCTTGAAACTGAGCACAACACACTGCGCCTCGGCAGCTTCCTTCTCACATAGACGGACCGTCCCCTTCTTCACTCTCGCAGCTCCCTTGCCCACTTGCAGCAGCTGCTGCCAAAGAAAAAGGCTCCAGAAGTCAAAGCCTCTGCTGGGCTGCACTTTCCCCTTGCCTCACGTCAAAGCACCAGAAACTCTCCGCTGCACTCTGTATTTCCAGTCTCCGCTGCATCTGCCACTGTCATCTCTGCATCTCAAAAGCATCAAGCTGGGCACAATTCTTTCCAGGGAAAGCTGGAAGAGAAATAGGTAGCAGCACAAGTAGCCGCAGCTTGAACTTTCTGTTTTCAAGTGCTAACGTGAATCCGCACACAAGCGAGAGGCAGCCTGGGCGATGCGCATACCAGCTCCGTGCTCTGCTCCTTCATTGTGCCGGAGTGGAAGCGGTGTCTACTTCTCGCCCAGAGAGCACGGTGCCGGCAGAGAAATGCTCCAGGCTGCTGCCTCTGCCCAAACACGCCTGGCCTCTGCACTTTCTCTCTCAGCGCTAGGTAGCAGCACATTCGGTCTGCCTTGCAGCCTGAATCTGAACGGAAAGCTTCTCAGCTAAGTCTCGCACAGAGAACAGTTTTAGGTCAACGAGCTTACGCGGAGCTTACCCTCGTCGCGTGGAAACCTGTATTTGCAGCACATCCTAGTGGTAGCCCTCTTTCCTTTCCAGCCTGCACAGCGCCGGCAGATCGCGGTGCTCTCTACACCTGCCTTCTCACTTGCAAGCACCACCGCCAAGCTTACAGCCTTGCAGGGAGAGAAGAGGCGGATAGGCGTGTCGCCCAGAAGAAGGTGCCAGGACCAAAAGATGGTCTTCCTTTCTGCTGCTCCTTGCCCGAATTGTGGTGCTGTGTTGAAAGTCTTGCCCAGCGAAAAGCTACTCCAGCAAGTGTTTCTCGCCTGACGCATTTCGCTGAGCGAGAGCTACATGCCCAGTTTGGACTCGCTGAAAGAGCAAGAAAATGCTTGTCCGTCGAGCTGAAGGAAAATCCCTGCACAGCACACCGTGGCTGCGTGCAGTGCTCACGCTGAAGAGCGGCAAAGCTCCAAGCCATGGCTGGGCTTCAGTTCTGTCCAGAGCACAGAAGGCGAAGAACCAAGCAGCTGGGCACCGGGCTCATGTACTCAGGGGAGCCAATTTCAAATGTCCAGCCAAGAGCTGCTTCACAAGCAGCTGCAGCTGAGAATGCTCTGGCTGCTTCAGGAAGGAAGGCGCAGCCCTTGCACTCCTGGACACAAGCTGGCCAGCAGCAGGTTCCTAAACCTTCAGTGCTGCAGAGTGCATGCAGCTGGAGCACAGCCAGAAGGAGGTGTCCAGAAAGAAGGCGTTCTTCAAGTCCCCCCCTCCTCCAGGCAGCCTTGAAACTGAGCACAACACACTGCGCCTCGGCAGCTTCCTTCTCACATAGACGGACCGTCCCCTTCTTCACTCTCGCAGCTCCCTTGCCCACTTGCAGCAGCTGCTGCCAAAGAAAAAGGCTCCAGAAGTCAAAGCCTCTGCTGGGCTGCACTTTCCCCTTGCCTCACGTCAAAGCACCAGAAACTCTCCGCTGCACTCTGTATTTCCAGTCTCCGCTGCATCTGCCACTGTCATCTCTGCATCTCAAAAGCATCAAGCTGGGCACAATTCTTTCCAGGGAAAGCTGGAAGAGAAATAGGTAGCAGCACAAGTAGCCGCAGCTTGAACTTTCTGTTTTCAAGTGCTAACGTGAATCCGCACACAAGCGAGAGGCAGCCTGGGCGATGCGCATACCAGCTCCGTGCTCTGCTCCTTCATTGTGCCGGAGTGGAAGCGGTGTCTACTTCTCGCCCAGAGAGCACGGTGCCGGCAGAGAAATGCTCCAGGCTGCTGCCTCTGCCCAAACACGCCTGGCCTCTGCACTTTCTCTCTCAGCGCTAGGTAGCAGCACATTCGGTCTGCCTTGCAGCCTGAATCTGAACGGAAAGCTTCTCAGCTAAGTCTCGCACAGAGAACAGTTTTAGGTCAACGAGCTTACGCGGAGCTTACCCTCGACGCGTGGAAACCTGTATTTGCAGCACATCCTAGTGGTAGCCCTCTTTCCTTTCCAGCCTGCACAGCGCCGGCAGATCGCGGTGCTCTCTACACCTGCCTTCTCACTTGCAAGCACCACCGCCAAGCTTACAGCCTTGCAGGGAGCGAAGAGGCGGATAGGCGTGTCGCCCAGAAGAAGGTGCCAGGACCAAAAGATGGTCTTCCTTTCTGCTGCTCCTTGCCCGAATTGTGGTGCTGTGTTGAAAGTCTTGCCCAGCGAAAAGCTACTCCAGCAAGTGTTTCTCGCCTGACGCATTTCGCTGAGCGAGAGCTACATGCCCAGTTTGGACTCGCTGAAAGAGCAAGAAAATGCTTGTCCGTCGAGCTGAAGGAAAATCCCTGCACAGCACACCGTGGCTGCGTGCAGTGCTCACGCTGAAGAGCGGCAAAGCTCCAAGCCATGGCTGGGCTTCAGTTCTGTCCAGAGCACAGAAGGCGAAGAACCAAGCAGCTGGGCAGCGGGCTCATGTACTCAGGGGAGCCAATTTCAAATGTCCAGCCAAGAGCTGCTTCACAAGCAGCTGCAGCTGAGAATGCTCTGGCTGCTTCAGGAAGGAAGGCGCAGCCCTTGCACTCCTGGACACAAGCTGGCCAGCAGCAGGTTCCTAAACCTTCAGTGCTGCAGAGTGCATGCAGCTGGAGCACAGCCAGAAGGAGGCGTCCAGAAAGAAGGCGTTCTTCAAGTACCCCCCCTCCTCCAGGCAGCCTTGAAACTGAGCACAACACACTGCGCCTCGGCAGCTTCCTTCTCACATAGACGGACCGTCCCCTTCTTCACTCTCGCAGCTCCCTTGCCCACTTGCAGCAGCTGCTGCCAAAGAAAAAGGCTCCAGAAGTCAAAGCCTCTGCTGGGCTGCACTTTCCCCTTGCCTCACGTCAAAGCACCAGAAACTCTCGGCTGCACTCTGTATTTCCAGTCTCTGCTGCATCTGCCACTGTCATCTCTGCATCTCAAAAGCATCAAGCATGGCACAATTCTTTCCAGGGAAAGCTGGAAGAGAAATAGGTAGCAGCACAAGTAGCCGCAGCTTGAACTTTCTGTTTTCAAGTGCTAACGTGAATCCGCACACAAGCGAGAGGCAGCCTGGGCGATGCGCATACCAGCTCCGTGCTCTGCTCCTTCATTGTGCCGGAGTGGAAGCGGTGTCTACTTCTCGCCCAGAGAGCACGGTGCCGGCAGAGAAATGCTCCAGGCTGCTGCCTCTGCCCAAACACGCCTGGCCTCTGCACTTTCTCTCTCAGCGCTAGGTAGCAGCACATTCGGTCTGCCTTGCAGCCTGAATCTGAACGGAAAGCTTCTCAGCTACGTCTCGCACAGAGAACAGTTTTAGGTCAACGAGCTTACGCAGAGCTTACCCTCGTCGCGTGGAAACCTGTATTTGCAGCACATCCTAGTGGTAGCCCTCTTTCCTTTCCAGCCTGCACAGCGCCGGCAGATCGCGGTGCTCTCTACACCTGCCTTCTCACTTGCAAGCACCACCGCCAAGCTTACAGCCTTGCAGGGAGAGAAGAGGCGGATAGGCGTGTCGCCCAGAAGAAGGTGCCAGGACCAAAAGATGGTCTTCCTTTCTGCTGCTCCTTGCCCGAATTGTGGTGCTGTGTTGAAAGTCTTGCCCAGCGAAAAGCTACTCCAGCAAGTGTTTCTCGCCTGACGCATTTCGCTGAGCGAGAGCTACATGCCCAGTTTGGACTCGCTGAAAGAGCAAGAAAATGCTTGTCCGTCGAGCTGAAGGAAAATCCCTGCACAGCACACCGTGGCTGCGTGCAGTGCTCACGCTGAAGAGCGGCAAAGCTCCAAGCCATGGCTGGGCTTCACTTCTGTCCAGAGCACAGAAGGCGAAGAACCAAGCAGCTGGGCACCGGGCTCATGTACTCAGGGGAGCCAATTTCAAATGTCCAGCCAAGAGCTGCTTCACAAGCAGCTGCAGCTGAGAATGCTCTGGCTGCTTCAGGAAGGAAGGCGCAGCCCTTGCACTCCTGGACACAAGCTGGCCAGCAGCAGGTTCCTAAACCTTCAGTGCTGCAGAGTGCATGCAGCTGGAGCACAGCCAGAAGGAGGCGTCCAGAAAGAAGGCGTTCTTCAAGTACCCCCCCTCCTCCAGGCAGCCTTGAAACTGAGCACAACACACTGCGCCTCGGCAGCTTCCTTCTCACATAGACGGACCGTCCCCTTCTTCACTCTCGCAGCTCCCTTGCCCACTTGCAGCAGCTGCTGCCAAAGAAAAAGGCTCCAGAAGTCAAAGCCTCTGCTGGGCTGCACTTTCCCCTTGCCTCACGTCAAAGCACCAGAAACTCTCCGCTGCACTCTGTATTTCCAGTCTCCGCTGCATCTGCCACTGTCATCTCTGCATCTCAAAAGCATCAAGCTGGGCACAATTCTTTCCAGGGAAAGCTGGAAGAGAAATAGGTAGCAGCACAAGTAGCCGCAGCTTGAACTTTCTGTTTTCAAGTGCTAACGTGAATCCGCACACAAGCGAGAGGCAGCCTGGGCGATGCGCATACCAGCTCCGTGCTCTGCTCCTTCATTGTGCCGGAGTGGAAGCGGTGTCTACTTCTCGCCCAGAGAGCACGGTGCCGGCAGAGAAATGCTCCAGGCTGCTGCCTCTGCCCAAACACGCCTGGCCTCTGCACTTTCTCTCTCAGCGCTAGGTAGCAGCACATTCGGTCTGCCTTGCAGCCTGAATCTGAACGGAAAGCTTCTCAGCTAAGTCTCGCACAGAGAACAGTTTTAGGTCAACGAGCTTACGCGGAGCTTACCCTCGTCGCGTGGAAACCTGTATTTGCAGCACATCCTAGTGGTAGCCCTCTTTCCTTTCCAGCCTGCACAGCGCCGGCAGATCGCGGTGCTCTCTACACCTGCCTTCTCACTTGCAAGCACCACCGCCAAGCTTACAGCCTTGCAGGGAGAGAAGAGGCGGATAGGCGTGTCGCCCAGAAGAAGGTGCCAGGACCAAAAGATGGTCTTCCTTTCTGCTGCTCCTTGCCCGAATTGTGGTGCTGTGTTGAAAGTCTTGCCCAGCGAAAAGCTACTCCAGCAAGTGTTTCTCGCCTGACGCATTTCGCTGAGCGAGAGCTACATGCACAGTTTGGACTCGCTGAAAGAGCAAGAAAATGCTTGTCCGTCGAGCTGAAGGAAAATCCCTGCACAGCACACCGTGGCTGCGTGCAGTGCTCACGCTGAAGAGCGGCAAAGCTCCAAGCCATGGCTGGGCTTCAGTTCTGTCCAGAGCACAGAAGGCGAAGAACCAAGCAGCTGGGCACCGGGCTCATGTACTCAGGGGAGCCAATTTCAAATGTCCAGCCAAGAGCTGCTTCACAAGCAGCTGCAGCTGAGAATGCTCTGGCTGCTTCAGGAAGGAAGGCGCAGCCCTTGCACTCCTGGACACAAGCTGGCCAGCAGCAGGTTCCTAAACCTTCAGTGCTGCAGAGTGCATGCAGCTGGAGCACAGCCAGAAGGAGGTGTCCAGAAAGAAGGCGTTCTTCAAGTCCCCCCCTCCTCCAGGCAGCCTTGAAACTGAGCACAACACACTGCGCCTCGGCAGCTTCCTTCTCACATAGACGGACCGTCCCCTTCTTCACTCTCGCAGCTCCCTTGCCCACTTGCAGCAGCTGCTGCCAAAGAAAAAGGCTCCAGAAGTCAAAGCCTCTGCTGGGCTGCACTTTCCCCTTGCCTCACGTCAAAGCACCAGAAACTCTCGGCTGCACTCTGTATTTCCAGTCTCCGCTGCATCTGCCACTGTCATCTCTGCATCTCAAAAGCATCAAGCTGGGCACAATTCTTTCCAGGGAAAGCTGGAAGAGAAATAGGTAGCAGCACAAGTAGCCGCAGCTTGAACTTTCTGTTTTCAAGTGCTAACGTGAATCCGCACACAAGCGAGAGGCAGCCTGGGCGATGCGCATACCAGCTCCGTGCTCTGCTCCTTCATTGTGCCGGAGTGGAAGCGGTGTCTACTTCTCGCCCAGAGAGCACGGTGCCGGCAGAGAAATGCTCCAGGCTGCTGCCTCTGCCCAAACACGCCTGGCCTCTGCACTTTCTCTCTCAGCGCTAGGTAGCAGCACATTCGGTCTGCCTTGCAGCCTGAATCTGAACGGAAAGCTTCTCAGCTAAGTCTCGCACAGAGAACAGTTTTAGGTCAACGAGCTTACGCGGAGCTTACCCTCGACGCGTGGAAACCTGTATTTGCAGCACATCCTAGTGGTAGCCCTCTTTCCTTTCCAGCCTGCACAGCGCCGGCAGATCGCGGTGCTCTCTACACCTGCCTTCTCACTTGCAAGCACCACCGCCAAGCTTACAGCCTTGCAGGGAGCGAAGAGGCGGATAGGCGTGTCGCCCAGAAGAAGGTGCCAGGACCAAAAGATGGTCTTCCTTTCTGCTGCTCCTTGCCCGAATTGTGGTGCTGTGTTGAAAGTCTTGCCCAGCGAAAAGCTACTCCAGCAAGTGTTTCTCGCCTGACGCATTTCGCTGAGCGAGAGCTACATGCCCAGTTTGGACTCGCTGAAAGAGCAAGAAAATGCTTGTCCGTCGAGCTGAAGGAAAATCCCTGCACAGCACACCGTGGCTGCGTGCAGTGCTCACGCTGAAGAGCGGCAAAGCTCCAAGCCATGGCTGGGCTTCAGTTCTGTCCAGAGCACAGAAGGCGAAGAACCAAGCAGCTGGGCAGCGGGCTCATGTACTCAGGGGAGCCAATTTCAAATGTCCAGCCAAGAGCTGCTTCACAAGCAGCTGCAGCTGAGAATGCTCTGGCTGCTTCAGGAAGGAAGGCGCAGCCCTTGCACTCCTGGACACAAGCTGGCCAGCAGCAGGTTCCTAAACCTTCAGTGCTGCAGAGTGCATGCAGCTGGAGCACAGCCAGAAGGAGGCGTCCAGAAAGAAGGCGTTCTTCAAGTACCCCCCCTCCTCCAGGCAGCCTTGAAACTGAGCACAACACACTGCGCCTCGGCAGCTTCCTTCTCACATACACGGACCGTCCCCTTCTTCACTCTCGCAGCTCCCTTGCCCACTTGCAGCAGCTGCTGCCAAAGAAAAAGGCTCCAGAAGTCAAAGCCTCTGCTGGGCTGCACTTTCCCCTTGCCTCACGTCAAAGCACCAGAAACTCTCCGCTGCACTCTGTATTTCCAGTCTCTGCTGCATCTGCCACTGTCATCTCTGCATCTCAAAAGCATCAAGCATGGCACAATTCTTTCCAGGGAAAGCTGGAAGAGAAATAGGTAGCAGCACAAGTAGCCGCAGCTTGAACTTTCTGTTTTCAAGTGCTAACGTGAATCCGCACACAAGCGAGAGGCAGCCTGGGCGATGCGCATACCAGCTCCGTGCTCTGCTCCTTCATTGTGCCGGAGTGGAAGCGGTGTCTACTTCTCGCCCAGAGAGCACGGTGCCGGCAGAGAAATGCTCCAGGCTGCTGCCTCTGCCCAAACACGCCTGGCCTCTGCACTTTCTCTCTCAGCGCTAGGTAGCAGCACATTCGGTCTGCCTTGCAGCCTGAATCTGAACGGAAAGCTTCTCAGCTACGTCTCGCACAGAGAACAGTTTTAGGTCAACGAGCTTACGCAGAGCTTACCCTCGTCGCGTGGAAACCTATATTTGCAGCACATCCTAGTGGTAGCCCTCTTTCCTTTCCAGCCTGCACAGCGCCGGCAGATCGCGGTGCTCTCTACACCTGCCTTCTCACTTGCAAGCACCACCGCCAAGCTTACAGCCTTGCAGGGAGAGAAGAGGCGGATAGGCGTGTCGCCCAGAAGAAGGTGCCAGGACCAAAAGATGGTCTTCCTTTCTGCTGCTCCTTGCCCGAATTGTGGTGCTGTGTTGAAAGTCTTGCCCAGCGAAAAGCTACTCCAGCAAGTGTTTCTCGCCTGACGCATTTCGCTGAGCGAGAGCTACATGCCCAGTTTGGACTCGCTGAAAGAGCAAGAAAATGCTTGTCCGTCGAGCTGAAGGAAAATCCCTGCACAGCACACCGTGGCTGCGTGCAGTGCTCACGCTGAAGAGCGGCAAAGCTCCAAGCCATGGCTGGGCTTCAGTTCTGTCCAGAGCACAGAAGGCGAAGAACCAAGCAGCTGGGCACCGGGCTCATGTACTCAGGGGAGCCAATTTCAAATGTCCAGCCAAGAGCTGCTTCACAAGCAGCTGCAGCTGAGAATGCTCTGGCTGCTTCAGGAAGGAAGGCGCAGCCCTTGCACTCCTGGACACAAGCTGGCCAGCAGCAGGTTCCTAAACCTTCAGTGCTGCAGAGTGCATGCAGCTGGAGCACAGCCAGAAGGAGGCGTCCAGAAAGAAGGCGTTCTTCAAGTCCCCCCCTCCTCCAGGCAGCCTTGAAACTGAGCACAACACACTGCGCCTCGGCAGCTTCCTTCTCACATAGACGGACCGTCCCCTTCTTCACTCTCGCAGCTCCCTTGCCCACTTGCAGCAGCTGCTGCCAAAGAAAAAGGCTCCAGAAGTCAAAGCCTCTGCTGGGCTGCACTTTCCCCTTGCCTCACGTCAAAGCACCAGAAACTCTCCGCTGCACTCTGTATTTCCAGTCTCCGCTGCATCTGCCACTGTCATCTCTGCATCTCAAAAGCATCAAGCTGGGCACAATTCTTTCCAGGGAAAGCTGGAAGAGAAATAGGTAGCAGCACAAGTAGCCGCAGCTTGAACTTTCTGTTTTCAAGTGCTAACGTGAATCCGCACACAAGCGAGAGGCAGCCTGGGCGATGCGCATACCAGCTCCGTGCTCTGCTCCTTCATTGTGCCGGAGTGGAAGCGGTGTCTACTTCTCGCCCAGAGAGCACGGTGCCGGCAGAGAAATGCTCCAGGCTGCTGCCTCTGCCCAAACACGCCTGGCCTCTGCACTTTCTCTCTCAGCGCTAGGTAGCAGCACATTCGGTCTGCCTTGCAGCCTGAATCTGAACGGAAAGCTTCTCAGCTAAGTCTCGCACAGAGAACAGTTTTAGGTCAACGAGCTTACGCGGAGCTTACCCTCGTCGCGTGGAAACCTGTATTTGCAGCACATCCTAGTGGTAGCCCTCTTTCCTTTCCAGCCTGCACAGCGCCGGCAGATCGCGGTGCTCTCTACACCTGCCTTCTCACTTGCAAGCACCACCGCCAAGCTTACAGCCTTGCAGGGAGAGAAGAGGCGGATAGGCGTGTCGCCCAGAAGAAGGTGCCAGGACCAAAAGATGGTCTTCCTTTCTGCTGCTCCTTGCCCGAATTGTGGTGCTGTGTTGAAAGTCTTGCCCAGCGAAAAGCTACTCCAGCAAGTGTTTCTCGCCTGACGCATTTCGCTGAGCGAGAGCTACATGCCCAGTTTGGACTCGCTGAAAGAGCAAGAAAATGCTTGTCCGTCGAGCTGAAGGAAAATCCCTGCACAGCACACCGTGGCTGCGTGCAGTGCTCACGCTGAAGAGCGGCAAAGCTCCAAGCCATGGCTGGGCTTCAGTTCTGTCCAGAGCACAGAAGGCGAAGAACCAAGCAGCTGGGCAGCGGGCTCATGTACTCAGGGGAGCCAATTTCAAATGTCCAGCCAAGAGCTGCTTCACAAGCAGCTGCAGCTGAGAATGCTCTGGCTGCTTCAGGAAGGAAGGCGCAGCCCTTGCACTCCTGGACACAAGCTGGCCAGCAGCAGGTTCCTAAACCTTCAGTGCTGCAGAGTGCATGCAGCTGGAGCACAGCCAGAAGGAGGCGTCCAGAAAGAAGGCGTTCTTCAAGTACCCCCCCTCCTCCAGGCAGCCTTGAAACTGAGCACAACACACTGCGCCTCGGCAGCTTCCTTCTCACATAGACGGACCGTCCCCTTCTTCACTCTCGCAGCTCCCTTGCCCACTTGCAGCAGCTGCTGCCAAAGAAAAAGGCTCCAGAAGTCAAAGCCTCTGCTGGGCTGCACTTTCCCCTTGCCTCACGTCAAAGCACCAGAAACTCTCCGCTGCACTCTGTATTTCCAGTCTCCGCTGCATCTGCCACTGTCATCTCTGCATCTCAAAAGCATCAAGCTGGGCACAATTCTTTCCAGGGAAAGCTGGAAGAGAAATAGGTAGCAGCACAAGTAGCCGCAGCTTGAACTTTCTGTTTTCAAGTGCTAACGTGAATCCGCACACAAGCGAGAGGCAGCCTGGGCGATGCGCATACCAGCTCCGTGCTCTGCTCCTTCATTGTGCCGGAGTGGAAGCGGTGTCTACTTCTCGCCCAGAGAGCACGGTGCCGGCAGAGAAATGCTCCAGGCTGCTGCCTCTGCCCAAACACGCCTGGCCTCTGCACTTTCTCTCTCAGCGCTAGGTAGCAGCACATTCGGTCTGCCTTGCAGCCTGAATCTGAACGGAAAGCTTCTCAGCTAAGTCTCGCACAGAGAACAGTTTTAGGTCAACGAGCTTACGCGGAGCTTACCCTCGACGCGTGGAAACCTGTATTTGCAGCACATCCTAGTGGTAGCCCTCTTTCCTTTCCAGCCTGCACAGCGCCGGCAGATCGCGGTGCTCTCTACACCTGCCTTCTCACTTGCAAGCACCACCGCCAAGCTTACAGCCTTGCAGGGAGCGAAGAGGCGGATAGGCGTGTCGCCCAGAAGAAGGTGCCAGGACCAAAAGATGGTCTTCCTTTCTGCTGCTCCTTGCCCGAATTGTGGTGCTGTGTTGAAAGTCTTGCCCAGCGAAAAGCTACTCCAGCAAGTGTTTCTCGCCTGACGCATTTCGCTGAGCGAGAGCTACATGCCCAGTTTGGACTCGCTGAAAGAGCAAGAAAATGCTTGTCCGTCGAGCTGAAGGAAAATCCCTGCACAGCACACCGTGGCTGCGTGCAGTGCTCACGCTGAAGAGCGGCAAAGCTCCAAGCCATGGCTGGGCTTCAGTTCTGTCCAGAGCACAGAAGGCGAAGAACCAAGCAGCTGGGCAGCGGGCTCATGTACTCAGGGAGCCAATTTCAAATGTCCAGCCAAGAGCTGCTTCACAAGCAGCTGCAGCTGAGAATGCTCTGGCTGCTTCAGGAAGGAAGGCGCAGCCCTTGCACTCCTGGACACAAGCTGGCCAGCAGCAGGTTCCTAAACCTTCAGTGCTGCAGAGTGCATGCAGCTGGAGCACAGCCAGAAGGAGGCGTCCAGAAAGAAGGCGTTCTTCAAGTACCCCCCCTCCTCCAGGCAGCCTTGAAACTGAGCACAACACACTGCGCCTCGGCAGCTTCCTTCTCACATAGACGGACCGTCCCCTTCTTCACTCTCGCAGCTCCCTTGCCCACTTGCAGCAGCTGCTGCCAAAGAAAAAGGCTCCAGAAGTCAAAGCCTCTGCTGGGCTGCACTTTCCCCTTGCCTCACGTCAAAGCACCAGAAACTCTCCGCTGCACTCTGTATTTCCAGTCTCTGCTGCATCTGCCACTGTCATCTCTGCATCTCAAAAGCATCAAGCATGGCACAATTCTTTCCAGGGAAAGCTGGAAGAGAAATAGGTAGCAGCACAAGTAGCCGCAGCTTGAACTTTCTGTTTTCAAGTGCTAACGTGAATCCGCACACAAGCGAGAGGCAGCCTGGGCGATGCGCATACCAGCTCCGTGCTCTGCTCCTTCATTGTGCCGGAGTGGAAGCGGTGTCTACTTCTCGCCCAGAGAGCACGGTGCCGGCAGAGAAATGCTCCAGGCTGCTGCCTCTGCCCAAACACGCCTGGCCTCTGCACTTTCTCTCTCAGCGCTAGGTAGCAGCACATTCGGTCTGCCTTGCAGCCTGAATCTGAACGGAAAGCTTCTCAGCTACGTCTCGCACAGAGAACAGTTTTAGGTCAACGAGCTTACGCAGAGCTTACCCTCGTCGCGTGGAAACCTGTATTTGCAGCACATCCTAGTGGTAGCCCTCTTTCCTTTCCAGCCTGCACAGCGCCGGCAGATCGCGGTGCTCTCTACACCTGCCTTCTCACTTGCAAGCACCACCGCCAAGCTTACAGCCTTGCAGGGAGAGAAGAGGCGGATAGGCGTGTCGCCCAGAAGAAGGTGCCAGGACCAAAAGATGGTCTTCCTTTCTGCTGCTCCTTGCCCGAATTGTGGTGCTGTGTTGAAAGTCTTGCCCAGCGAAAAGCTACTCCAGCAAGTGTTTCTCGCCTGACGCATTTCGCTGAGCGAGAGCTACATGCCCAGTTTGGACTCGCTGAAAGAGCAAGAAAATGCTTGTCCGTCGAGCTGAAGGAAAATCCCTGCACAGCACACCGTGGCTGCGTGCAGTGCTCACGCTGAAGAGCGGCAAAGCTCCAAGCCATGGCTGGGCTTCACTTCTGTCCAGAGCACAGAAGGCGAAGAACCAAGCAGCTGGGCACCGGGCTCATGTACTCAGGGGAGCCAATTTCAAATGTCCAGCCAAGAGCTGCTTCACAAGCAGCTGCAGCTGAGAATGCTCTGGCTGCTTCAGGAAGGAAGGCGCAGCCCTTGCACTCCTGGACACAAGCTGGCCAGCAGCAGGTTCCTAAACCTTCAGTGCTGCAGAGTGCATGCAGCTGGAGCACAGCCAGAAGGAGGCGTCCAGAAAGAAGGCGTTCTTCAAGTACCCCCCCTCCTCCAGGCAGCCTTGAAACTGAGCACAACACACTGCGCCTCGGCAGCTTCCTTCTCACATAGACGGACCGTCCCCTTCTTCACTCTCGCAGCTCCCTTGCCCACTTGCAGCAGCTGCTGCCAAAGAAAAAGGCTCCAGAAGTCAAAGCCTCTGCTGGGCTGCACTTTCCCCTTGCCTCACGTCAAAGCACCAGAAACTCTCGGCTGCACTCTGTATTTCCAGTCTCCGCTGCATCTGCCACTGTCATCTCTGCATCTCAAAAGCATCAAGCTGGGCACAATTCTTTCCAGGGAAAGCTGGAAGAGAAATAGGTAGCAGCACAAGTAGCCGCAGCTTGAACTTTCTGTTTTCAAGTGCTAACGTGAATCCGCACACAAGCGAGAGGCAGCCTGGGCGATGCGCATACCAGCTCCGTGCTCTGCTCCTTCATTGTGCCGGAGTGGAAGCGGTGTCTACTTCTCGCCCAGAGAGCACGGTGCCGGCAGAGAAATGCTCCAGGCTGCTGCCTCTGCCCAAACACGCCTGGCCTCTGCACTTTCTCTCTCAGCGCTAGGTAGCAGCACATTCGGTCTGCCTTGCAGCCTGAATCTGAACGGAAAGCTTCTCAGCTAAGTCTCGCACAGAGAACAGTTTTAGGTCAACGAGCTTACGCGGAGCTTACCCTCGACGCGTGGAAACCTGTATTTGCAGCACATCCTAGTGGTAGCCCTCTTTCCTTTCCAGCCTGCACAGCGCCGGCAGATCGCGGTGCTCTCTACACCTGCCTTCTCACTTGCAAGCACCACCGCCAAGCTTACAGCCTTGCAGGGAGCGAAGAGGCGGATAGGCGTGTCGCCCAGAAGAAGGTGCCAGGACCAAAAGATGGTCTTCCTTTCTGCTGCTCCTTGCCCGAATTGTGGTGCTGTGTTGAAAGTCTTGCCCAGCGAAAAGCTACTCCAGCAAGTGTTTCTCGCCTGACGCATTTCGCTGAGCGAGAGCTACATGCCCAGTTTGGACTCGCTGAAAGAGCAAGAAAATGCTTGTCCGTCGAGCTGAAGGAAAATCCCTGCACAGCACACCGTGGCTGCGTGCAGTGCTCACGCTGAAGAGCGGCAAAGCTCCAAGCCATGGCTGGGCTTCAGTTCTGTCCAGAGCACAGAAGGCGAAGAACCAAGCAGCTGGGCAGCGGGCTCATGTACTCAGGGGAGCCAATTTCAAATGTCCAGCCAAGAGCTGCTTCACAAGCAGCTGCAGCTGAGAATGCTCTGGCTGCTTCAGGAAGGAAGGCGCAGCCCTTGCACTCCTGGACACAAGCTGGCCAGCAGCAGGTTCCTAAACCTTCAGTGCTGCAGAGTGCATGCAGCTGGAGCACAGCCAGAAGGAGGCGTCCAGAAAGAAGGCGTTCTTCAAGTACCCCCCCTCCTCCAGGCAGCCTTGAAACTGAGCACAACACACTGCGCCTCGGCAGCTTCCTTCTCACATAGACGGACCGTCCCCTTCTTCACTCTCGCAGCTCCCTTGCCCACTTGCAGCAGCTGCTGCCAAAGAAAAAGGCTCCAGAAGTCAAAGCCTCTGCTGGGCTGCACTTTCCCCTTGCCTCACGTCAAAGCACCAGAAACTCTCGGCTGCACTCTGTATTTCCAGTCTCTGCTGCATCTGCCACTGTCATCTCTGCATCTCAAAAGCATCAAGCATGGCACAATTCTTTCCAGGGAAAGCTGGAAGAGAAATAGGTAGCAGCACAAGTAGCCGCAGCTTGAACTTTCTGTTTTCAAGTGCTAACGTGAATCCGCACACAAGCGAGAGGCAGCCTGGGCGATGCGCATACCAGCTCCGTGCTCTGCTCCTTCATTGTGCCGGAGTGGAAGCGGTGTCTACTTCTCGCCCAGAGAGCACGGTGCCGGCAGAGAAATGCTCCAGGCTGCTGCCTCTGCCCAAACACGCCTGGCCTCTGCACTTTCTCTCTCAGCGCTAGGTAGCAGCACATTCGGTCTGCCTTGCAGCCTGAATCTGAACGGAAAGCTTCTCAGCTACGTCTCGCACAGAGAACAGTTTTAGGTCAACGAGCTTACGCAGAGCTTACCCTCGTCGCGTGGAAACCTGTATTTGCAGCACATCCTAGTGGTAGCCCTCTTTCCTTTCCAGCCTGCACAGCGCCGGCAGATCGCGGTGCTCTCTACACCTGCCTTCTCACTTGCAAGCACCACCGCCAAGCTTACAGCCTTGCAGGGAGAGAAGAGGCGGATAGGCGTGTCGCCCAGAAGAAGGTGCCAGGACCAAAAGATGGTCTTCCTTTCTGCTGCTCCTTGCCCGAATTGTGGTGCTGTGTTGAAAGTCTTGCCCAGCGAAAAGCTACTCCAGCAAGTGTTTCTCGCCTGACGCATTTCGCTGAGCGAGAGCTACATGCCCAGTTTGGACTCGCTGAAAGAGCAAGAAAATGCTTGTCCGTCGAGCTGAAGGAAAATCCCTGCACAGCACACCGTGGCTGCGTGCAGTGCTCACGCTGAAGAGCGGCAAAGCTCCAAGCCATGGCTGGGCTTCAGTTCTGTCCAGAGCACAGAAGGCGAAGAACCAAGCAGCTGGGCACCGGGCTCATGTACTCAGGGGAGCCAATTTCAAATGTCCAGCCAAGAGCTGCTTCACAAGCAGCTGCAGCTGAGAATGCTCTGGCTGCTTCAGGAAGGAAGGCGCAGCCCTTGCACTCCTGGACACAAGCTGGCCAGCAGCAGGTTCCTAAACCTTCAGTGCTGCAGAGTGCATGCAGCTGGAGCACAGCCAGAAGGAGGCGTCCAGAAAGAAGGCGTTCTTCAAGTACCCCCCCTCCTCCAGGCAGCCTTGAAACTGAGCACAACACACTGCGCCTCGGCAGCTTCCTTCTCACATAGACGGACCGTCCCCTTCTTCACTCTCGCAGCTCCCTTGCCCACTTGCAGCAGCTGCTGCCAAAGAAAAAGGCTCCAGAAGTCAAAGCCTCTGCTGGGCTGCACTTTCCCCTTGCCTCACGTCAAAGCACCAGAAACTCTCCGCTGCACTCTGTATTTCCAGTCTCCGCTGCATCTGCCACTGTCATCTCTGCATCTCAAAAGCATCAAGCTGGGCACAATTCTTTCCAGGGAAAGCTGGAAGAGAAATAGGTAGCAGCACAAGTAGCCGCAGCTTGAACTTTCTGTTTTCAAGTGCTAACGTGAATCCGCACACAAGCGAGAGGCAGCCTGGGCGATGCGCATACCAGCTCCGTGCTCTGCTCCTTCATTGTGCCGGAGTGGAAGCGGTGTCTACTTCTCGCCCAGAGAGCACGGTGCCGGCAGAGAAATGCTCCAGGCTGCTGCCGCTGCCCAAACACGCCTGGCCTCTGCACTTTCTCTCTCAGCGCTAGGTAGCAGCACATTCGGTCTGCCTTGCAGCCTGAATCTGAACGGAAAGCTTCTCAGCTAAGTCTCGCACAGAGAACAGTTTTAGGTCAACGAGCTTACGCGGAGCTTACCCTCGTCGCGTGGAAACCTGTATTTGCAGCACATCCTAGTGGTAGCCCTCTTTCCTTTCCAGCCTGCACAGCGCCGGCAGATCGCGGTGCTCTCTACACCTGCCTTCTCACTTGCAAGCACCACCGCCAAGCTTACAGCCTTGCAGGGAGAGAAGAGGCGGATAGGCGTGTCGCCCAGAAGAAGGTGCCAGGACCAAAAGATGGTCTTCCTTTCTGCTGCTCCTTGCCCGAATTGTGGTGCTGTGTTGAAAGTCTTGCCCAGCGAAAAGCTACTCCAGCAAGTGTTTCTCGCCTGACGCATTTCGCTGAGCGAGAGCTACATGCCCAGTTTGGACTCGCTGAAAGAGCAAGAAAATGCTTGTCCGTCGAGCTGAAGGAAAATCCCTGCACAGCACACCGTGGCTGCGTGCAGTGCTCACGCTGAAGAGCGGCAAAGCTCCAAGCCATGGCTGGGCTTCAGTTCTGTCCAGAGCACAGAAGGCGAAGAACCAAGCAGCTGGGCACCGGGCTCATGTACTCAGGGGAGCCAATTTCAAATGTCCAGCCAAGAGCTGCTTCACAAGCAGCTGCAGCTGAGAATGCTCTGGCTGCTTCAGGAAGGAAGGCGCAGCCCTTGCACTCCTGGACACAAGCTGGCCAGCAGCAGGTTCCTAAACCTTCAGTGCTGCAGAGTGCATGCAGCTGGAGCACAGCCAGAAGGAGGTGTCCAGAAAGAAGGCGTTCTTCAAGTCCCCCCCTCCTCCAGGCAGCCTTGAAACTGAGCACAACACACTGCGCCTCGGCAGCTTCCTTCTCACATACACGGACCGTCCCCTTCTTCACTCTCGCAGCTCCCTTGCCCACTTGCAGCAGCTGCTGCCAAAGAAAAAGGCTCCAGAAGTCAAAGCCTCTGCTGGGCTGCACTTTCCCCTTGCCTCACGTCAAAGCACCAGAAACTCTCGGCTGCACTCTGTATTTCCAGTCTCCGCTGCATCTGCCACTGTCATCTCTGCATCTCAAAAGCATCAAGCTGGGCACAATTCTTTCCAGGGAAAGCTGGAAGAGAAATAGGTAGCAGCACAAGTAGCCGCAGCTTGAACTTTCTGTTTTCAAGTGCTAACGTGAATCCGCACACAAGCGAGAGGCAGCCTGGGCGATGCGCATACCAGCTCCGTGCTCTGCTCCTTCATTGTGCCGGAGTGGAAGCGGTGTCTACTTCTCGCCCAGAGAGCACGGTGCCGGCAGAGAAATGCTCCAGGCTGCTGCCTCTGCCCAAACACGCCTGGCCTCTGCACTTTCTCTCTCAGCGCTAGGTAGCAGCACATTCGGTCTGCCTTGCAGCCTGAATCTGAACGGAAAGCTTCTCAGCTAAGTCTCGCACAGAGAACAGTTTTAGGTCAACGAGCTTACGCGGAGCTTACCCTCGACGCGTGGAAACCTGTATTTGCAGCACATCCTAGTGGTAGCCCTCTTTCCTTTCCAGCCTGCACAGCGCCGGCAGATCGCGGTGCTCTCTACACCTGCCTTCTCACTTGCAAGCACCACCGCCAAGCTTACAGCCTTGCAGGGAGCGAAGAGGCGGATAGGCGTGTCGCCCAGAAGAAGGTGCCAGGACCAAAAGATGGTCTTCCTTTCTGCTGCTCCTTGCCCGAATTGTGGTGCTGTGTTGAAAGTCTTGCCCAGCGAAAAGCTACTCCAGCAAGTGTTTCTCGCCTGACGCATTTCGCTGAGCGAGAGCTACATGCCCAGTTTGGACTCGCTGAAAGAGCAAGAAAATGCTTGTCCGTCGAGCTGAAGGAAAATCCCTGCACAGCACACCGTGGCTGCGTGCAGTGCTCACGCTGAAGAGCGGCAAAGCTCCAAGCCATGGCTGGGCTTCAGTTCTGTCCAGAGCACAGAAGGCGAAGAACCAAGCAGCTGGGCAGCGGGCTCATGTACTCAGGGGAGCCAATTTCAAATGTCCAGCCAAGAGCTGCTTCACAAGCAGCTGCAGCTGAGAATGCTCTGGCTGCTTCAGGAAGGAAGGCGCAGCCCTTGCACTCCTGGACACAAGCTGGCCAGCAGCAGGTTCCTAAACCTTCAGTGCTGCAGAGTGCATGCAGCTGGAGCACAGCCAGAAGGAGGTGTCCAGAAAGAAGGCGTTCTTCAAGTCCCCCCCTCCTCCAGGCAGCCTTGAAACTGAGCACAACACACTGCGCCTCGGCAGCTTCCTTCTCACATACACGGACCGTCCCCTTCTTCACTCTCGCAGCTCCCTTGCCCACTTGCAGCAGCTGCTGCCAAAGAAAAAGGCTCCAGAAGTCAAAGTCTCTGCTGGGCTGCACTTTCCCCTTGCCTCACGTCAAAGCACCAGAAACTCTCGGCTGCACTCTGTATTTCCAGTCTCCGCTGCATCTGCCACTGTCATCTCTGCATCTCAAAAGCATCAAGCTGGGCACAATTCTTTCCAGGGAAAGCTGGAAGAGAAATAGGTAGCAGCACAAGTAGCCGCAGCTTGAACTTTCTGTTTTCAAGTGCTAACGTGAATCCGCACACAAGCGAGAGGCAGCCTGGGCGATGCGCATACCAGCTCCGTGCTCTGCTCCTTCATTGTGCCGGAGTGGAAGCGGTGTCTACTTCTCGCCCAGAGAGCACGGTGCCGGCAGAGAAATGCTCCAGGCTGCTGCCTCTGCCCAAACACGCCTGGCCTCTGCACTTTCTCTCTCAGCGCTAGGTAGCAGCACATTCGGTCTGCCTTGCAGCCTGAATCTGAACGGAAAGCTTCTCAGCTAAGTCTCGCACAGAGAACAGTTTTAGGTCAACGAGCTTACGCGGAGCTTACCCTCGACGCGTGGAAACCTGTATTTGCAGCACATCCTAGTGGTAGCCCTCTTTCCTTTCCAGCCTGCACAGCGCCGGCAGATCGCGGTGCTCTCTACACCTGCCTTCTCACTTGCAAGCACCACCGCCAAGCTTACAGCCTTGCAGGGAGCGAAGAGGCGGATAGGCGTGTCGCCCAGAAGAAGGTGCCAGGACCAAAAGATGGTCTTCCTTTCTGCTGCTCCTTGCCCGAATTGTGGTGCTGTGTTGAAAGTCTTGCCCAGCGAAAAGCTACTCCAGCAAGTGTTTCTCGCCTGACGCATTTCGCTGAGCGAGAGCTACATGCCCAGTTTGGACTCGCTGAAAGAGCAAGAAAATGCTTGTCCGTCGAGCTGAAGGAAAATCCCTGCACAGCACACCGTGGCTGCGTGCAGTGCTCACGCTGAAGAGCGGCAAAGCTCCAAGCCATGGCTGGGCTTCAGTTCTGTCCAGAGCACAGAAGGCGAAGAACCAAGCAGCTGGGCAGCGGGCTCATGTACTCAGGGGAGCCAATTTCAAATGTCCAGCCAAGAGCTGCTTCACAAGCAGCTGCAGCTGAGAATGCTCTGGCTGCTTCAGGAAGGAAGGCGCAGCCCTTGCACTCCTGGACACAAGCTGGCCAGCAGCAGGTTCCTAAACCTTCAGTGCTGCAGAGTGCATGCAGCTGGAGCACAGCCAGAAGGAGGTGTCCAGAAAGAAGGCGTTCTTCAAGTCCCCCCCTCCTCCAGGCAGCCTTGAAACTGAGCACAACACACTGCGCCTCGGCAGCTTCCTTCTCACATAGACGGACCGTCCCCTTCTTCACTCTCGCAGCTCCCTTGCCCACTTGCAGCAGCTGCTGCCAAAGAAAAAGGCTCCAGAAGTCAAAGCCTCTGCTGGGCTGCACTTTCCCCTTGCCTCACGTCAAAGCACCAGAAACTCTCCGCTGCACTCTGTATTTCCAGTCTCCGCTGCATCTGCCACTGTCATCTCTGCATCTCAAAAGCATCAAGCTGGGCACAATTCTTTCCAGGGAAAGCTGGAAGAGAAATAGGTAGCAGCACAAGTAGCCGCAGCTTGAACTTTCTGTTTTCAAGTGCTAACGTGAATCCGCACACAAGCGAGAGGCAGCCTGGGCGATGCGCATACCAGCTCCGTGCTCTGCTCCTTCATTGTGCCGGAGTGGAAGCGGTGTCTACTTCTCGCCCAGAGAGCACGGTGCCGGCAGAGAAATGCTCCAGGCTGCTGCCTCTGCCCAAACACGCCTGGCCTCTGCACTTTCTCTCTCAGCGCTAGGTAGCAGCACATTCGGTCTGCCTTGCAGCCTGAATCTGAACGGAAAGCTTCTCAGCTAAGTCTCGCACAGAGAACAGTTTGAGGTCAACGAGCTTACGCGGAGCTTACCCTCGTCGCGTGGAAACCTGTATTTGCAGCACATCCTAGTGGTAGCCCTCTTTCCTTTCCAGCCTGCACAGCGCCGGCAGATCGCGGTGCTCTCTGCACCTGCCTTCTCACTTGCAAGCACCACCGCCAAGCTTACAGCCTTGCAGGGAGCGAAGAGGCGGATAGGCGTGTCGCCCAGAAGAAGGTGCCAGGACCAAAAGATGGTCTTCCTTTCTGCTGCTCCTTGCCCGAATTGTGGTGCTGTGTTGAAAGTCTTGCCCAGCGAAAAGCTACTCCAGCAAGTGTTTCTCGCCTGACGCATTTCGCTGAGCGAGAGCTACATGCCCAGTTTGGACTCGCTGAAAGAGCAAGAAAATGCTTGTCCGTCGAGCTGAAGGAAAATCCCTGCACAGCACACCGTGGCTGCGTGCAGTGCTCACGCTGAAGAGCGGCAAAGCTCCAAGCCATGGCTGGGCTTCAGTTCTGTCCAGAGCACAGAAGGCGAAGAACCAAGCAGCTGGGCACCGGGCTCATGTACTCAGGGGAGCCAATTTCAAATGTCCAGCCAAGAGCTGCTTCACAAGCAGCTGCAGCTGAGAATGCTCTGGCTGCTTCAGGAAGGAAGGCGCAGCCCTTGCACTCCTGGACACAAGCTGGCCAGCAGCAGGTTCCTAAACCTTCAGTGCTGCAGAGTGCATGCAGCTGGAGCACAGCCAGAAGGAGGCGTCCAGAAAGAAGGCGTTCTTCAAGTCCCCCCCTCCTCCAGGCAGCCTTGAAACTGAACACAACACAGTGCGCCTCGGCAGCTTCCTTCTCACATAGACGGACCGTCCCCTTCTTCACTCTCGCAGCTCCCTTGCCCACTTGCAGCAGCTGCTGCCAAAGAAAAAGGCTCCAGAAGTCAAAGCCTCTGCTGGGCTGCACTTTCCCCTTGCCTCACGTCAAAGCACCAGAAACTCTCCGCTGCACTCTGTATTTCCAGTCTCCGCTGCATCTGCCACTGTCATCTCTGCATCTCAAAAGCATCAAGCTGGGCACAATTCTTTCCAGGGAAAGCTGGAAGAGAAATAGGTAGCAGCACAAGTAGCCGCAGCTTGAACTTTCTGTTTTCAAGTGCTAACGTGAATCCGCACACAAGCGAGAGGCAGCCTGGGCGATGCGCATACCAGCTCCGTGCTCTGCTCCTTCATTGTGCCGGAGTGGAAGCGGTGTCTACTTCTCGCCCAGAGAGCACGGTGCCGGCAGAGAAATGCTCCAGGCTGCTGCCTCTGCCCAAACACGCCTGGCCTCTGCACTTTCTCTCTCAGCGCTAGGTAGCAGCACATTCGGTCTGCCTTGCAGCCTGAATCTGAACGGAAAGCTTCTCAGCTAAGTTTCGCACAGAGAACAGTTTTAGGTCAACGAGCTTACGCGGAGCTTACCCTCGTCGCGTGGAAACCTGTATTTGCAGCACATCCTAGTGGTAGCCCTCTTTCCTTTCCAGCCTGCACAGCGCCGGCAGATCGCGGTGCTCTCTACACCTGCCTTCTCACTTGCAAGCACCACCGCCAAGCTTACAGCCTTGCAGGGAGAGAAGAGGCGGATAGGCGTGTCGCCCAGAAGAAGGTGCCAGGACCAAAAGATGGTCTTCCTTTCTGCTGCTCCTTGCCCGAATTGTGGTGCTGTGTTGAAAGTCTTGCCCAGCGAAAAGCTACTCCAGCAAGTGTTTCTCGCCTGACGCATTTCGCTGAGCGAGAGCTACATGCCCAGTTTGGACTCGCTGAAAGAGCAAGAAAATGCTTGTCCGTCGAGCTGAAGGAAAATCCCTGCACAGCACACCGTGGCTGCGTGCAGTGCTCACGCTGAAGAGCGGCAAAGCTCCAAGCCATGGCTGGGCTTCAGTTCTGTCCAGAGCACAGAAGGCGAAGAACCAAGCAGCTGGGCACCGGGCTCATGTACTCAGGGGAGCCAATTTCAAATGTCCAGCCAAGAGCTGCTTCACAAGCAGCTGCAGCTGAGAATGCTCTGGCTGCTTCAGGAAGGAAGGCGCAGCCCTTGCACTCCTGGACACAAGCTGGCCAGCAGCAGGTTCCTAAACCTTCAGTGCTGCAGAGTGCATGCAGCTGGAGCACAGCCAGAAGGAGGTGTCCAGAAAGAAGGCGTTCTTCAAGTCCCCCCCTCCTCCAGGCAGCCTTGAAACTGAGCACAACACACTGCGCCTCGGCAGCTTCCTTCTCACATAGACGGACCGTCCCCTTCTTCACTCTCGCAGCTCCCTTGCCCACTTGCAGCAGCTGCTGCCAAAGAAAAAGGCTCCAGAAGTCAAAGCCTCTGCTGGGCTGCACTTTCCCCTTGCCTCACGTCAAAGCACCAGAAACTCTCCGCTGCACTCTGTATTTCCAGTCTCCGCTGCATCTGCCACTGTCATCTCTGCATCTCAAAAGCATCAAGCTGGGCACAATTCTTTCCAGGGAAAGCTGGAAGAGAAATAGGTAGCAGCACAAGTAGCCGCAGCTTGAACTTTCTGTTTTCAAGTGCTAACGTGAATCCGCACACAAGCGAGAGGCAGCCTGGGCGATGCGCATACCAGCTCCGTGCTCTGCTCCTTCATTGTGCCGGAGTGGAAGCGGTGTCTACTTCTCGCCCAGAGAGCACGGTGCCGGCAGAGAAATGCTCCAGGCTGCTGCCTCTGCCCAAACACGCCTGGCCTCTGCACTTTCTCTCTCAGCGCTAGGTAGCAGCACATTCGGTCTGCCTTGCAGCCTGAATCTGAACGGAAAGCTTCTCAGCTAAGTCTCGCACAGAGAACAGTTTTAGGTCAACGAGCTTACGCGGAGCTTACCCTCGACGCGTGGAAACCTGTATTTGCAGCACATCCTAGTGGTAGCCCTCTTTCCTTTCCAGCCTGCACAGCGCCGGCAGATCGCGGTGCTCTCTACACCTGCCTTCTCACTTGCAAGCACCACCGCCAAGCTTACAGCCTTGCAGGGAGCGAAGAGGCGGATAGGCGTGTCGCCCAGAAGAAGGTGCCAGGACCAAAAGATGGTCTTCCTTTCTGCTGCTCCTTGCCCGAATTGTGGTGCTGTGTTGAAAGTCTTGCCCAGCGAAAAGCTACTCCAGCAAGTGTTTCTCGCCTGACGCATTTCGCTGAGCGAGAGCTACATGCCCAGTTTGGACTCGCTGAAAGAGCAAGAAAATGCTTGTCCGTCGAGCTGAAGGAAAATCCCTGCACAGCACACCGTGGCTGCGTGCAGTGCTCACGCTGAAGAGCGGCAAAGCTCCAAGCCATGGCTGGGCTTCAGTTCTGTCCAGAGCACAGAAGGCGAAGAACCAAGCAGCTGGGCAGCGGGCTCATGTACTCAGGGGAGCCAATTTCAAATGTCCAGCCAAGAGCTGCTTCACAAGCAGCTGCAGCTGAGAATGCTCTGGCTGCTTCAGGAAGGAAGGCGCAGCCCTTGCACTCCTGGACACAAGCTGGCCAGCAGCAGGTTCCTAAACCTTCAGTGCTGCAGAGTGCATGCAGCTGGAGCACAGCCAGAAGGAGGCGTCCAGAAAGAAGGCGTTCTTCAAGTACCCCCCCTCCTCCAGGCAGCCTTGAAACTGAGCACAACACACTGCGCCTCGGCAGCTTCCTTCTCACATAGACGGACCGTCCCCTTCTTCACTCTCGCAGCTCCCTTGCCCACTTGCAGCAGCTGCTGCCAAAGAAAAAGGCTCCAGAAGTCAAAGCCTCTGCTGGGCTGCACTTTCCCCTTGCCTCACGTCAAAGCACCAGAAACTCTCGGCTGCACTCTGTATTTCCAGTCTCTGCTGCATCTGCCACTGTCATCTCTGCATCTCAAAAGCATCAAGCTGGGCACAATTCTTTCCAGGGAAAGCTGGAAGAGAAATAGGTAGCAGCACAAGTAGCCGCAGCTTGAACTTTCTGTTTTCAAGTGCTAACGTGAATCCGCACACAAGCGAGAGGCAGCCTGGGCGATGCGCATACCAGCTCCGTGCTCTGCTCCTTCATTGTGCCGGAGTGGAAGCGGTGTCTACTTCTCGCCCAGAGAGCACGGTGCCGGCAGAGAAATGCTCCAGGCTGCTGCCTCTGCCCAAACACGCCTGGCCTCTGCACTTTCTCTCTCAGCGCTAGGTAGCAGCACATTCGGTCTGCCTTGCAGCCTGAATCTGAACGGAAAGCTTCTCAGCTAAGTCTCGCACAGAGAACAGTTTTAGGTCAACGAGCTTACGCAGAGCTTACCCTCGTCGCGTGGAAACCTGTATTTGCAGCACATCCTAGTGGTAGCCCTCTTTCCTTTCCAGCCTGCACAGCGCCGGCAGATCGCGGTGCTCTCTACACCTGCCTTCTCACTTGCAAGCACCACCGCCAAGCTTACAGCCTTGCAGGGAGCGAAGAGGCGGATAGGCGTGTCGCCCAGAAGAAGGTGCCAGGACCAAAAGATGGTCTTCCTTTCTGCTGCTCCTTGCCCGAATTGTGGTGCTGTGTTGAAAGTCTTGCCCAGCGAAAAGCTACTCCAGCAAGTGTTTCTCGCCTGACGCATTTCGCTGAGCGAGAGCTACATGCCCAGTTTGGACTCGCTGAAAGAGCAAGAAAATGCTTGTCCGTCGAGCTGAAGGAAAATCCCTGCACAGCACACCGTGGCTGCGTGCAGTGCTCACGCTGAAGAGCGGCAAAGCTCCAAGCCATGGCTGGGCTTCAGTTCTGTCCAGAGCACAGAAGGCGAAGAACCAAGCAGCTGGGCACCGGGCTCATGTACTCAGGGGAGCCAATTTCAAATGTCCAGCCAAGAGCTGCTTCACAAGCAGCTGCAGCTGAGAATGCTCTGGCTGCTTCAGGAAGGAAGGCGCAGCCCTTGCACTCCTGGACACAAGCTGGCCAGCAGCAGGTTCCTAAACCTTCAGTGCTGCAGAGTGCATGCAGCTGGAGCACAGCCAGAAGGAGGCGTCCAGAAAGAAGGCGTTCTTCAAGTACCCCCCCTCCTCCAGGCAGCCTTGAAACTGAGCACAACACACTGCGCCTCGGCAGCTTCCTTCTCACATAGACGGACCGTCCCCTTCTTCACTCTCGCAGCTCCCTTGCCCACTTGCAGCAGCTGCTGCCAAAGAAAAAGGCTCCAGAAGTCAAAGCCTCTGCTGGGCTGCACTTTCCCCTTGCCTCACGTCAAAGCACCAGAAACTCTCCGCTGCACTCTGTATTTCCAGTCTCTGCTGCATCTGCCACTGTCATCTCTGCATCTCAAAAGCATCAAGCATGGCACAATTCTTTCCAGGGAAAGCTGGAAGAGAAATAGGTAGCAGCACAAGTAGCCGCAGCTTGAACTTTCTGTTTTCAAGTGCTAACGTGAATCCGCACACAAGCGAGAGGCAGCCTGGGCGATGCGCATACCAGCTCCGTGCTCTGCTCCTTCATTGTGCCGGAGTGGAAGCGGTGTCTACTTCTCGCCCAGAGAGCACGGTGCCGGCAGAGAAATGCTCCAGGCTGCTGCCTCTGCCCAAACACGCCTGGCCTCTGCACTTTCTCTCTCAGCGCTAGGTAGCAGCACATTCGGTCTGCCTTGCAGCCTGAATCTGAACGGAAAGCTTCTCAGCTACGTCTCGCACAGAGAACAGTTTTAGGTCAACGAGCTTACGCAGAGCTTACCCTCGTCGCGTGGAAACCTGTATTTGCAGCACATCCTAGTGGTAGCCCTCTTTCCTTTCCAGCCTGCACAGCGCCGGCAGATCGCGGTGCTCTCTACACCTGCCTTCTCACTTGCAAGCACCACCGCCAAGCTTACAGCCTTGCAGGGAGAGAAGAGGCGGATAGGCGTGTCGCCCAGAAGAAGGTGCCAGGACCAAAAGATGGTCTTCCTTTCTGCTGCTCCTTGCCCGAATTGTGGTGCTGTGTTGAAAGTCTTGCCCAGCGAAAAGCTACTCCAGCAAGTGTTTCTCGCCTGACGCATTTCGCTGAGCGAGAGCTACATGCCCAGTTTGGACTCGCTGAAAGAGCAAGAAAATGCTTGTCCGTCGAGCTGAAGGAAAATCCCTGCACAGCACACCGTGGCTGCGTGCAGTGCTCACGCTGAAGAGCGGCAAAGCTCCAAGCCATGGCTGGGCTTCACTTCTGTCCAGAGCACAGAAGGCGAAGAACCAAGCAGCTGGGCACCGGGCTCATGTACTCAGGGGAGCCAATTTCAAATGTCCAGCCAAGAGCTGCTTCACAAGCAGCTGCAGCTGAGAATGCTCTGGCTGCTTCAGGAAGGAAGGCGCAGCCCTTGCACTCCTGGACACAAGCTGGCCAGCAGCAGGTTCCTAAACCTTCAGTGCTGCAGAGTGCATGCAGCTGGAGCACAGCCAGAAGGAGGCGTCCAGAAAGAAGGCGTTCTTCAAGTACCCCCCCTCCTCCAGGCAGCCTTGAAACTGAGCACAACACACTGCGCCTCGGCAGCTTCCTTCTCACATAGACGGACCGTCCCCTTCTTCACTCTCGCAGCTCCCTTGCCCACTTGCAGCAGCTGCTGCCAAAGAAAAAGGCTCCAGAAGTCAAAGCCTCTGCTGGGCTGCACTTTCCCCTTGCCTCACGTCAAAGCACCAGAAACTCTCCGCTGCACTCTGTATTTCCAGTCTCCGCTGCATCTGCCACTGTCATCTCTGCATCTCAAAAGCATCAAGCTGGGCACAATTCTTTCCAGGGAAAGCTGGAAGAGAAATAGGTAGCAGCACAAGTAGCCGCAGCTTGAACTTTCTGTTTTCAAGTGCTAACGTGAATCCGCACACAAGCGAGAGGCAGCCTGGGCGATGCGCATACCAGCTCCGTGCTCTGCTCCTTCATTGTGCCGGAGTGGAAGCGGTGTCTACTTCTCGCCCAGAGAGCACGGTGCCGGCAGAGAAATGCTCCAGGCTGCTGCCTCTGCCCAAACACGCCTGGCCTCTGCACTTTCTCTCTCAGCGCTAGGTAGCAGCACATTCGGTCTGCCTTGCAGCCTGAATCTGAACGGAAAGCTTCTCAGCTAAGTCTCGCACAGAGAACAGTTTTAGGTCAACGAGCTTACGCGGAGCTTACCCTCGTCGCGTGGAAACCTGTATTTGCAGCACATCCTAGTGGTAGCCCTCTTTCCTTTCCAGCCTGCACAGCGCCGGCAGATCGCGGTGCTCTCTACACCTGCCTTCTCACTTGCAAGCACCACCGCCAAGCTTACAGCCTTGCAGGGAGAGAAGAGGCGGATAGGCGTGTCGCCCAGAAGAAGGTGCCAGGACCAAAAGATGGTCTTCCTTTCTGCTGCTCCTTGCCCGAATTGTGGTGCTGTGTTGAAAGTCTTGCCCAGCGAAAAGCTACTCCAGCAAGTGTTTCTCGCCTGACGCATTTCGCTGAGCGAGAGCTACATGCACAGTTTGGACTCGCTGAAAGAGCAAGAAAATGCTTGTCCGTCGAGCTGAAGGAAAATCCCTGCACAGCACACCGTGGCTGCGTGCAGTGCTCACGCTGAAGAGCGGCAAAGCTCCAAGCCATGGCTGGGCTTCAGTTCTGTCCAGAGCACAGAAGGCGAAGAACCAAGCAGCTGGGCACCGGGCTCATGTACTCAGGGGAGCCAATTTCAAATGTCCAGCCAAGAGCTGCTTCACAAGCAGCTGCAGCTGAGAATGCTCTGGCTGCTTCAGGAAGGAAGGCGCAGCCCTTGCACTCCTGGACACAAGCTGGCCAGCAGCAGGTTCCTAAACCTTCAGTGCTGCAGAGTGCATGCAGCTGGAGCACAGCCAGAAGGAGGTGTCCAGAAAGAAGGCGTTCTTCAAGTCCCCCCCTCCTCCAGGCAGCCTTGAAACTGAGCACAACACACTGCGCCTCGGCAGCTTCCTTCTCACATAGACGGACCGTCCCCTTCTTCACTCTCGCAGCTCCCTTGCCCACTTGCAGCAGCTGCTGCCAAAGAAAAAGGCTCCAGAAGTCAAAGCCTCTGCTGGGCTGCACTTTCCCCTTGCCTCACGTCAAAGCACCAGAAACTCTCGGCTGCACTCTGTATTTCCAGTCTCCGCTGCATCTGCCACTGTCATCTCTGCATCTCAAAAGCATCAAGCTGGGCACAATTCTTTCCAGGGAAAGCTGGAAGAGAAATAGGTAGCAGCACAAGTAGCCGCAGCTTGAACTTTCTGTTTTCAAGTGCTAACGTGAATCCGCACACAAGCGAGAGGCAGCCTGGGCGATGCGCATACCAGCTCCGTGCTCTGCTCCTTCATTGTGCCGGAGTGGAAGCGGTGTCTACTTCTCGCCCAGAGAGCACGGTGCCGGCAGAGAAATGCTCCAGGCTGCTGCCTCTGCCCAAACACGCCTGGCCTCTGCACTTTCTCTCTCAGCGCTAGGTAGCAGCACATTCGGTCTGCCTTGCAGCCTGAATCTGAACGGAAAGCTTCTCAGCTAAGTCTCGCACAGAGAACAGTTTTAGGTCAACGAGCTTACGCGGAGCTTACCCTCGACGCGTGGAAACCTGTATTTGCAGCACATCCTAGTGGTAGCCCTCTTTCCTTTCCAGCCTGCACAGCGCCGGCAGATCGCGGTGCTCTCTACACCTGCCTTCTCACTTGCAAGCACCACCGCCAAGCTTACAGCCTTGCAGGGAGCGAAGAGGCGGATAGGCGTGTCGCCCAGAAGAAGGTGCCAGGACCAAAAGATGGTCTTCCTTTCTGCTGCTCCTTGCCCGAATTGTGGTGCTGTGTTGAAAGTCTTGCCCAGCGAAAAGCTACTCCAGCAAGTGTTTCTCGCCTGACGCATTTCGCTGAGCGAGAGCTACATGCCCAGTTTGGACTCGCTGAAAGAGCAAGAAAATGCTTGTCCGTCGAGCTGAAGGAAAATCCCTGCACAGCACACCGTGGCTGCGTGCAGTGCTCACGCTGAAGAGCGGCAAAGCTCCAAGCCATGGCTGGGCTTCAGTTCTGTCCAGAGCACAGAAGGCGAAGAACCAAGCAGCTGGGCACCGGGCTCATGTACTCAGGGGAGCCAATTTCAAATGTCCAGCCAAGAGCTGCTTCACAAGCAGCTGCAGCTGAGAATGCTCTGGCTGCTTCAGGAAGGAAGGCGCAGCCCTTGCACTCCTGGACACAAGCTGGCCAGCAGCAGGTTCCTAAACCTTCAGTGCTGCAGAGTGCATGCAGCTGGAGCACAGCCAGAAGGAGGCGTCCAGAAAGAAGGCGTTCTTCAAGTCCCCCCCCTCCTCCAGGCAGCCTTGAAACTGAGCACAACACACTGCGCCTCGGCAGCTTCCTTCTCACATAGACGGACCGTCCCCTTCTTCACTCTCGCAGCTCCCTTGCCCACTTGCAGCAGCTGCTGCCAAAGAAAAAGGCTCCAGAAGTCAAAGCCTCTGCTGGGCTGCACTTTCCCCTTGCCTCACGTCAAAGCACCAGAAACTCTCCGCTGCACTCTGTATTTCCAGTCTCCGCTGCATCTGCCACTGTCATCTCTGCATCTCAAAAGCATCAAGCTGGGCACAATTCTTTCCAGGGAAAGCTGGAAGAGAAATAGGTAGCAGCACAAGTAGCCGCAGCTTGAACTTTCTGTTTTCAAGTGCTAACGTGAATCCGCACACAAGCGAGAGGCAGCCTGGGCGATGCGCATACCAGCTCCGTGCTCTGCTCCTTCATTGTGCCGGAGTGGAAGCGGTGTCTACTTCTCGCCCAGAGAGCACGGTGCCGGCAGAGAAATGCTCCAGGCTGCTGCCTCTGCCCAAACACGCCTGGCCTCTGCACTTTCTCTCTCAGCGCTAGGTAGCAGCACATTCGGTCTGCCTTGCAGCCTGAATCTGAACGGAAAGCTTCTCAGCTAAGTCTCGCACAGAGAACAGTTTTAGGTCAACGAGCTTACGCGGAGCTTACCCTCGTCGCGTGGAAACCTGTATTTGCAGCACATCCTAGTGGTAGCCCTCTTTCCTTTCCAGCCTGCACAGCGCCGGCAGATCGCGGTGCTCTCTACACCTGCCTTCTCACTTGCAAGCACCACCGCCAAGCTTACAGCCTTGCAGGGAGAGAAGAGGCGGATAGGCGTGTCGCCCAGAAGAAGGTGCCAGGACCAAAAGATGGTCTTCCTTTCTGCTGCTCCTTGCCCGAATTGTGGTGCTGTGTTGAAAGTCTTGCCCAGCGAAAAGCTACTCCAGCAAGTGTTTCTCGCCTGACGCATTTCGCTGAGCGAGAGCTACATGCCCAGTTTGGACTCGCTGAAAGAGCAAGAAAATGCTTGTCCGTCGAGCTGAAGGAAAATCCCTGCACAGCACACCGTGGCTGCGTGCAGTGCTCACGCTGAAGAGCGGCAAAGCTCCAAGCCATGGCTGGGCTTCAGTTCTGTCCAGAGCACAGAAGGCGAAGAACCAAGCAGCTGGGCACCGGGCTCATGTACTCAGGGGAGCCAATTTCAAATGTCCAGCCAAGAGCTGCTTCACAAGCAGCTGCAGCTGAGAATGCTCTGGCTGCTTCAGGAAGGAAGGCGCAGCCCTTGCACTCCTGGACACAAGCTGGCCAGCAGCAGGTTCCTAAACCTTCAGTGCTGCAGAGTGCATGCAGCTGGAGCACAGCCAGAAGGAGGCGTCCAGAAAGAAGGCGTTCTTCAAGTACCCCCCCTCCTCCAGGCAGCCTTGAAACTGAGCACAACACACTGCGCCTCGGCAGCTTCCTTCTCACATAGACGGACCGTCCCCTTCTTCACTCTCGCAGCTCCCTTGCCCACTTGCAGCAGCTGCTGCCAAAGAAAAAGGCTCCAGAAGTCAAAGCCTCTGCTGGGCTGCACTTTCCCCTTGCCTCACGTCAAAGCACCAGAAACTCTCCGCTGCACTCTGTATTTCCAGTCTCCGCTGCATCTGCCACTGTCATCTCTGCATCTCAAAAGCATCAAGCTGGGCACAATTCTTTCCAGGGAAAGCTGGAAGAGAAATAGGTAGCAGCACAAGTAGCCGCAGCTTGAACTTTCTGTTTTCAAGTGCTAACGTGAATCCGCACACAAGCGAGAGGCAGCCTGGGCGATGCGCATACCAGCTCCGTGCTCTGCTCCTTCATTGTGCCGGAGTGGAAGCGGTGTCTACTTCTCGCCCAGAGAGCACGGTGCCGGCAGAGAAATGCTCCAGGCTGCTGCCTCTGCCCAAACACGCCTGGCCTCTGCACTTTCTCTCTCAGCGCTAGGTAGCAGCACATTCGGTCTGCCTTGCAGCCTGAATCTGAACGGAAAGCTTCTCAGCTAAGTCTCGCACAGAGAACAGTTTTAGGTCAACGAGCTTACGCGGAGCTTACCCTCGACGCGTGGAAACCTGTATTTGCAGCACATCCTAGTGGTAGCCCTCTTTCCTTTCCAGCCTGCACAGCGCCGGCAGATCGCGGTGCTCTCTACACCTGCCTTCTCACTTGCAAGCACCACCGCCAAGCTTACAGCCTTGCAGGGAGCGAAGAGGCGGATAGGCGTGTCGCCCAGAAGAAGGTGCCAGGACCAAAAGATGGTCTTCCTTTCTGCTGCTCCTTGCCCGAATTGTGGTGCTGTGTTGAAAGTCTTGCCCAGCGAAAAGCTACTCCAGCAAGTGTTTCTCGCCTGACGCATTTCGCTGAGCGAGAGCTACATGCCCAGTTTGGACTCGCTGAAAGAGCAAGAAAATGCTTGTCCGTCGAGCTGAAGGAAAATCCCTGCACAGCACACCGTGGCTGCGTGCAGTGCTCACGCTGAAGAGCGGCAAAGCTCCAAGCCATGGCTGGGCTTCAGTTCTGTCCAGAGCACAGAAGGCGAAGAACCAAGCAGCTGGGCAGCGGGCTCATGTACTCAGGGGAGCCAATTTCAAATGTCCAGCCAAGAGCTGCTTCACAAGCAGCTGCAGCTGAGAATGCTCTGGCTGCTTCAGGAAGGAAGGCGCAGCCCTTGCACTCCTGGACACAAGCTGGCCAGCAGCAGGTTCCTAAACCTTCAGTGCTGCAGAGTGCATGCAGCTGGAGCACAGCCAGAAGGAGGCGTCCAGAAAGAAGGCGTTCTTCAAGTCCCCCCCCTCCTCCAGGCAGCCTTGAAACTGAGCACAACACACTGCGCCTCGGCAGCTTCCTTCTCACATAGACGGACCGTCCCCTTCTTCACTCTCGCAGCTCCCTTGCCCACTTGCAGCAGCTGCTGCCAAAGAAAAAGGCTCCAGAAGTCAAAGCCTCTGCTGGGCTGCACTTTCCCCTTGCCTCACGTCAAAGCACCAGAAACTCTCGGCTGCACTCTGTATTTCCAGTCTCTGCTGCATCTGCCACTGTCATCTCTGCATCTCAAAAGCATCAAGCATGGCACAATTCTTTCCAGGGAAAGCTGGAAGAGAAATAGGTAGCAGCACAAGTAGCCGCAGCTTGAACTTTCTGTTTTCAAGTGCTAACGTGAATCCGCACACAAGCGAGAGGCAGCCTGGGCGATGCGCATACCAGCTCCGTGCTCTGCTCCTTCATTGTGCCGGAGTGGAAGCGGTGTCTACTTCTCGCCCAGAGAGCACGGTGCCGGCAGAGAAATGCTCCAGGCTGCTGCCTCTGCCCAAACACGCCTGGCCTCTGCACTTTCTCTCTCAGCGCTAGGTAGCAGCACATTCGGTCTGCCTTGCAGCCTGAATCTGAACGGAAAGCTTCTCAGCTACGTCTCGCACAGAGAACAGTTTTAGGTCAACGAGCTTACGCAGAGCTTACCCTCGTCGCGTGGAAACCTGTATTTGCAGCACATCCTAGTGGTAGCCCTCTTTCCTTTCCAGCCTGCACAGCGCCGGCAGATCGCGGTGCTCTCTACACCTGCCTTCTCACTTGCAAGCACCACCGCCAAGCTTACAGCCTTGCAGGGAGAGAAGAGGCGGATAGGCGTGTCGCCCAGAAGAAGGTGCCAGGACCAAAAGATGGTCTTCCTTTCTGCTGCTCCTTGCCCGAATTGTGGTGCTGTGTTGAAAGTCTTGCCCAGCGAAAAGCTACTCCAGCAAGTGTTTCTCGCCTGACGCATTTCGCTGAGCGAGAGCTACATGCCCAGTTTGGACTCGCTGAAAGAGCAAGAAAATGCTTGTCCGTCGAGCTGAAGGAAAATCCCTGCACAGCACACCATGGCTGCGTGCAGTGCTCACGCTGAAGAGCGGCAAAGCTCCAAGCCATGGCTGGGCTTCACTTCTGTCCAGAGCACAGAAGGCGAAGAACCAAGCAGCTGGGCACCGGGCTCATGTACTCAGGGGAGCCAATTTCAAATGTCCAGCCAAGAGCTGCTTCACAAGCAGCTGCAGCTGAGAATGCTCTGGCTGCTTCAGGAAGGAAGGCGCAGCCCTTGCACTCCTGGACACAAGCTGGCCAGCAGCAGGTTCCTAAACCTTCAGTGCTGCAGAGTGCATGCAGCTGGAGCACAGCCAGAAGGAGGCGTCCAGAAAGAAGGCGTTCTTCAAGTCCCCCCCCTCCTCCAGGCAGCCTTGAAACTGAGCACAACACACTGCGCCTCGGCAGCTTCCTTCTCACATAGACGGACCGTCCCCTTCTTCACTCTCGCAGCTCCCTTGCCCACTTGCAGCAGCTGCTGCCAAAGAAAAAGGCTCCAGAAGTCAAAGCCTCTGCTGGGCTGCACTTTCCCCTTGCCTCACGTCAAAGCACCAGAAACTCTCGGCTGCACTCTGTATTTCCAGTCTCCGCTGCATCTGCCACTGTCATCTCTGCATCTCAAAAGCATCAAGCTGGGCACAATTCTTTCCAGGGAAAGCTGGAAGAGAAATAGGTAGCAGCACAAGTAGCCGCAGCTTGAACTTTCTGTTTTCAAGTGCTAACGTGAATCCGCACACAAGCGAGAGGCAGCCTGGGCGATGCGCATACCAGCTCCGTGCTCTGCTCCTTCATTGTGCCGGAGTGGAAGCGGTGTCTACTTCTCGCCCAGAGAGCACGGTGCCGGCAGAGAAATGCTCCAGGCTGCTGCCTCTGCCCAAACACGCCTGGCCTCTGCACTTTCTCTCTCAGCGCTAGGTAGCAGCACATTCGGTCTGCCTTGCAGCCTGAATCTGAACGGAAAGCTTCTCAGCTAAGTCTCGCACAGAGAACAGTTTTAGGTCAACGAGCTTACGCGGAGCTTACCCTCGTCGCGTGGAAACCTGTATTTGCAGCACATCCTAGTGGTAGCCCTCTTTCCTTTCCAGCCTGCACAGCGCCGGCAGATCGCGGTGCTCTCTACACCTGCCTTCTCACTTGCAAGCACCACCGCCAAGCTTACAGCCTTGCAGGGAGAGAAGAGGCGGATAGGCGTGTCGCCCAGAAGAAGGTGCCAGGACCAAAAGATGGTCTTCCTTTCTGCTGCTCCTTGCCCGAATTGTGGTGCTGTGTTGAAAGTCTTGCCCAGCGAAAAGCTACTCCAGCAAGTGTTTCTCGCCTGACGCATTTCGCTGAGCGAGAGCTACATGCACAGTTTGGACTCGCTGAAAGAGCAAGAAAATGCTTGTCCGTCGAGCTGAAGGAAAATCCCTGCACAGCACACCGTGGCTGCGTGCAGTGCTCACGCTGAAGAGCGGCAAAGCTCCAAGCCATGGCTGGGCTTCAGTTCTGTCCAGAGCACAGAAGGCGAAGAACCAAGCAGCTGGGCACCGGGCTCATGTACTCAGGGGAGCCAATTTCAAATGTCCAGCCAAGAGCTGCTTCACAAGCAGCTGCAGCTGAGAATGCTCTGGCTGCTTCAGGAAGGAAGGCGCAGCCCTTGCACTCCTGGACACAAGCTGGCCAGCAGCAGGTTCCTAAACCTTCAGTGCTGCAGAGTGCATGCAGCTGGAGCACAGCCAGAAGGAGGTGTCCAGAAAGAAGGCGTTCTTCAAGTCCCCCCCTCCTCCAGGCAGCCTTGAAACTGAGCACAACACACTGCGCCTCGGCAGCTTCCTTCTCACATACACGGACCGTCCCCTTCTTCACTCTCGCAGCTCCCTTGCCCACTTGCAGCAGCTGCTGCCAAAGAAAAAGGCTCCAGAAGTCAAAGCCTCTGCTGGGCTGCACTTTCCCCTTGCCTCACGTCAAAGCACCAGAAACTCTCCGCTGCACTCTGTATTTCCAGTCTCCGCTGCATCTGCCACTGTCATCTCTGCATCTCAAAAGCATCAAGCTGGGCACAATTCTTTCCAGGGAAAGCTGGAAGAGAAATAGGTAGCAGCACAAGTAGCCGCAGCTTGAACTTTCTGTTTTCAAGTGCTAACGTGAATCCGCACACAAGCGAGAGGCAGCCTGGGCGATGCGCATACCAGCTCCGTGCTCTGCTCCTTCATTGTGCCGGAGTGGAAGCGGTGTCTACTTCTCGCCCAGAGAGCACGGTGCCGGCAGAGAAATGCTCCAGGCTGCTGCCTCTGCCCAAACACGCCTGGCCTCTGCACTTTCTCTCTCAGCGCTAGGTAGCAGCACATTCGGTCTGCCTTGCAGCCTGAATCTGAACGGAAAGCTTCTCAGCTAAGTCTCGCACAGAGAACAGTTTTAGGTCAACGAGCTTACGCGGAGCTTACCCTCGACGCGTGGAAACCTGTATTTGCAGCACATCCTAGTGGTAGCCCTCTTTCCTTTCCAGCCTGCACAGCGCCGGCAGATCGCGGTGCTCTCTACACCTGCCTTCTCACTTGCAAGCACCACCGCCAAGCTTACAGCCTTGCAGGGAGCGAAGAGGCGGATAGGCGTGTCGCCCAGAAGAAGGTGCCAGGACCAAAAGACGGTCTTCCTTTCTGCTGCTCCTTGCCCGAATTGTGGTGCTGTGTTGAAAGTCTTGCCCAGCGAAAAGCTACTCCAGCAAGTGTTTCTCGCCTGACGCATTTCGCTGAGCGAGAGCTACATGCCCAGTTTGGACTCGCTGAAAGAGCAAGAAAATGCTTGTCCGTCGAGCTGAAGGAAAATCCCTGCACAGCACACCGTGGCTGCGTGCAGTGCTCACGCTGAAGAGCGGCAAAGCTCCAAGCCATGGCTGGGCTTCAGTTCTGTCCAGAGCACAGAAGGCGAAGAACCAAGCAGCTGGGCACCGGGCTCATGTACTCAGGGGAGCCAATTTCAAATGTCCAGCCAAGAGCTGCTTCACAAGCAGCTGCAGCTGAGAATGCTCTGGCTGCTTCAGGAAGGAAGGCGCAGCCCTTGCACTCCTGGACACAAGCTGGCCAGCAGCAGGTTCCTAAACCTTCAGTGCTGCAGAGTGCATGCAGCTGGAGCACAGCCAGAAGGAGGCGTCCAGAAAGAAGGCGTTCTTCAAGTACCCCCCCTCCTCCAGGCAGCCTTGAAACTGAGCACAACACACTGCGCCTCGGCAGCTTCCTTCTCACATAGACGGACCGTCCCCTTCTTCACTCTCGCAGCTCCCTTGCCCACTTGCAGCAGCTGCTGCCAAAGAAAAAGGCTCCAGAAGTCAAAGCCTCTGCTGGGCTGCACTTTCCCCTTGCCTCACGTCAAAGCACCAGAAACTCTCGGCTGCACTCTGTATTTCCAGTCTCTGCTGCATCTGCCACTGTCATCTCTGCATCTCAAAAGCATCAAGCTGGGCACAATTCTTTCCAGGGAAAGCTGGAAGAGAAATAGGTAGCAGCACAAGTAGCCGCAGCTTGAACTTTCTGTTTTCAAGTGCTAACGTGAATCCGCACACAAGCGAGAGGCAGCCTGGGCGATGCGCATACCAGCTCCGTGCTCTGCTCCTTCATTGTGCCGGAGTGGAAGCGGTGTCTACTTCTCGCCCAGAGAGCACGGTGCCGGCAGAGAAATGCTCCAGGCTGCTGCCTCTGCCCAAACACGCCTGGCCTCTGCACTTTCTCTCTCAGCGCTAGGTAGCAGCACATTCGGTCTGCCTTGCAGCCTGAATCTGAACGGAAAGCTTCTCAGCTACGTCTCGCACAGAGAACAGTTTTAGGTCAACGAGCTTACGCAGAGCTTACCCTCGTCGCGTGGAAACCTGTATTTGCAGCACATCCTAGTGGTAGCCCTCTTTCCTTTCCAGCCTGCACAGCGCCGGCAGATCGCGGTGCTCTCTACACCTGCCTTCTCACTTGCAAGCACCACCGCCAAGCTTACAGCCTTGCAGG
The DNA here is from genome assembly GCF_020740725.1 of Corvus hawaiiensis. Classification (NCBI taxonomy): domain Eukaryota; kingdom Metazoa; phylum Chordata; class Aves; order Passeriformes; family Corvidae; genus Corvus; species Corvus hawaiiensis. The sequence goes on from NC_063214.1 coordinate 15,948,274, forward strand.
GAGAGAAGAGGCGGATAGGCGTGTCGCCCAGAAGAAGGTGCCAGGACCAAAAGATGGTCTTCCTTTCTGCTGCTCCTTGCCCGAATTGTGGTGCTGTGTTGAAAGTCTTGCCCAGCGAAAAGCTACTCCAGCAAGTGTTTCTCGCCTGACGCATTTCGCTGAGCGAGAGCTACATGCCCAGTTTGGACTCGCTGAAAGAGCAAGAAAATGCTTGTCCGTCGAGCTGAAGGAAAATCCCTGCACAGCACACCGTGGCTGCGTGCAGTGCTCACGCTGAAGAGCGGCAAAGCTCCAAGCCATGGCTGGGCTTCAGTTCTGTCCAGAGCACAGAAGGCGAAGAACCAAGCAGCTGGGCACCGGGCTCATGTACTCAGGGGAGCCAATTTCAAATGTCCAGCCAAGAGCTGCTTCACAAGCAGCTGCAGCTGAGAATGCTCTGGCTGCTTCAGGAAGGAAGGCGCAGCCCTTGCACTCCTGGACACAAGCTGGCCAGCAGCAGGTTCCTAAACCTTCAGTGCTGCAGAGTGCATGCAGCTGGAGCACAGCCAGAAGGAGGCGTCCAGAAAGAAGGCGTTCTTCAAGTACCCCCCCTCCTCCAGGCAGCCTTGAAACTGAGCACAACACACTGCGCCTCGGCAGCTTCCTTCTCACATAGACGGACCGTCCCCTTCTTCACTCTCGCAGCTCCCTTGCCCACTTGCAGCAGCTGCTGCCAAAGAAAAAGGCTCCAGAAGTCAAAGCCTCTGCTGGGCTGCACTTTCCCCTTGCCTCACGTCAAAGCACCAGAAACTCTCCGCTGCACTCTGTATTTCCAGTCTCCGCTGCATCTGCCACTGTCATCTCTGCATCTCAAAAGCATCAAGCTGGGCACAATTCTTTCCAGGGAAAGCTGGAAGAGAAATAGGTAGCAGCACAAGTAGCCGCAGCTTGAACTTTCTGTTTTCAAGTGCTAACGTGAATCCGCACACAAGCGAGAGGCAGCCTGGGCGATGCGCATACCAGCTCCGTGCTCTGCTCCTTCATTGTGCCGGAGTGGAAGCGGTGTCTACTTCTCGCCCAGAGAGCACGGTGCCGGCAGAGAAATGCTCCAGGCTGCTGCCTCTGCCCAAACACGCCTGGCCTCTGCACTTTCTCTCTCAGCGCTAGGTAGCAGCACATTCGGTCTGCCTTGCAGCCTGAATCTGAACGGAAAGCTTCTCAGCTAAGTCTCGCACAGAGAACAGTTTTAGGTCAACGAGCTTACGCGGAGCTTACCCTCGTCGCGTGGAAACCTGTATTTGCAGCACATCCTAGTGGTAGCCCTCTTTCCTTTCCAGCCTGCACAGCGCCGGCAGATCGCGGTGCTCTCTACACCTGCCTTCTCACTTGCAAGCACCACCGCCAAGCTTACAGCCTTGCAGGGAGAGAAGAGGCGGATAGGCGTGTCGCCCAGAAGAAGGTGCCAGGACCAAAAGATGGTCTTCCTTTCTGCTGCTCCTTGCCCGAATTGTGGTGCTGTGTTGAAAGTCTTGCCCAGCGAAAAGCTACTCCAGCAAGTGTTTCTCGCCTGACGCATTTCGCTGAGCGAGAGCTACATGCCCAGTTTGGACTCGCTGAAAGAGCAAGAAAATGCTTGTCCGTCGAGCTGAAGGAAAATCCCTGCACAGCACACCGTGGCTGCGTGCAGTGCTCACGCTGAAGAGCGGCAAAGCTCCAAGCCATGGCTGGGCTTCACTTCTGTCCAGAGCACAGAAGGCGAAGAACCAAGCAGCTGGGCACCGGGCTCATGTACTCAGGGGAGCCAATTTCAAATGTCCAGCCAAGAGCTGCTTCACAAGCAGCTGCAGCTGAGAATGCTCTGGCTGCTTCAGGAAGGAAGGCGCAGCCCTTGCACTCCTGGACACAAGCTGGCCAGCAGCAGGTTCCTAAACCTTCAGTGCTGCAGAGTGCATGCAGCTGGAGCACAGCCAGAAGGAGGCGTCCAGAAAGAAGGCGTTCTTCAAGTCCCCCCCTCCTCCAGGCAGCCTTGAAACTGAGCACAACACACTGCGCCTCGGCAGCTTCCTTCTCACATAGACGGACCGTCCCCTTCTTCACTCTCGCAGCTCCCTTGCCCACTTGCAGCAGCTGCTGCCAAAGAAAAAGGCTCCAGAAGTCAAAGCCTCTGCTGGGCTGCACTTTCCCCTTGCCTCACGTCAAAGCACCAGAAACTCTCCGCTGCACTCTGTATTTCCAGTCTCCGCTGCATCTGCCACTGTCATCTCTGCATCTCAAAAGCATCAAGCTGGGCACAATTCTTTCCAGGGAAAGCTGGAAGAGAAATAGGTAGCAGCACAAGTAGCCGCAGCTTGAACTTTCTGTTTTCAAGTGCTAACGTGAATCCGCACACAAGCGAGAGGCAGCCTGGGCGATGCGCATACCAGCTCCGTGCTCTGCTCCTTCATTGTGCCGGAGTGGAAGCGGTGTCTACTTCTCGCCCAGAGAGCACGGTGCCGGCAGAGAAATGCTCCAGGCTGCTGCCTCTGCCCAAACACGCCTGGCCTCTGCACTTTCTCTCTCAGCGCTAGGTAGCAGCACATTCGGTCTGCCTTGCAGCCTGAATCTGAACGGAAAGCTTCTCAGCTAAGTCTCGCACAGAGAACAGTTTTAGGTCAACGAGCTTACGCGGAGCTTACCCTCGACGCGTGGAAACCTGTATTTGCAGCACATCCTAGTGGTAGCCCTCTTTCCTTTCCAGCCTGCACAGCGCCGGCAGATCGCGGTGCTCTCTACACCTGCCTTCTCACTTGCAAGCACCACCGCCAAGCTTACAGCCTTGCAGGGAGCGAAGAGGCGGATAGGCGTGTCGCCCAGAAGAAGGTGCCAGGACCAAAAGATGGTCTTCCTTTCTGCTGCTCCTTGCCCGAATTGTGGTGCTGTGTTGAAAGTCTTGCCCAGCGAAAAGCTACTCCAGCAAGTGTTTCTCGCCTGACGCATTTCGCTGAGCGAGAGCTACATGCCCAGTTTGGACTCGCTGAAAGAGCAAGAAAATGCTTGTCCGTCGAGCTGAAGGAAAATCCCTGCACAGCACACCGTGGCTGCGTGCAGTGCTCACGCTGAAGAGCGGCAAAGCTCCAAGCCATGGCTGGGCTTCAGTTCTGTCCAGAGCACAGAAGGCGAAGAACCAAGCAGCTGGGCACCGGGCTCATGTACTCAGGGGAGCCAATTTCAAATGTCCAGCCAAGAGCTGCTTCACAAGCAGCTGCAGCTGAGAATGCTCTGGCTGCTTCAGGAAGGAAGGCGCAGCCCTTGCACTCCTGGACACAAGCTGGCCAGCAGCAGGTTCCTAAACCTTCAGTGCTGCAGAGTGCATGCAGCTGGAGCACAGCCAGAAGGAGGCGTCCAGAAAGAAGGCGTTCTTCAAGTACCCCCCCTCCTCCAGGCAGCCTTGAAACTGAGCACAACACACTGCGCCTCGGCAGCTTCCTTCTCACATAGACGGACCGTCCCCTTCTTCACTCTCGCAGCTCCCTTGCCCACTTGCAGCAGCTGCTGCCAAAGAAAAAGGCTCCAGAAGTCAAAGCCTCTGCTGGGCTGCACTTTCCCCTTGCCTCACGTCAAAGCACCAGAAACTTTCCGCTGCACTCTGTATTTCCAGTCTCTGCTGCATCTGCCACTGTCATCTCTGCATCTCAAAAGCATCAAGCTGGGCACAATTCTTTCCAGGGAAAGCTGGAAGAGAAATAGGTAGCAGCACAAGTAGCCGCAGCTTGAACTTTCTGTTTTCAAGTGCTAACGTGAATCCGCACACAAGCGAGAGGCAGCCTGGGCGATGCGCATACCAGCTCCGTGCTCTGCTCCTTCATTGTGCCGGAGTGGAAGCGGTGTCTACTTCTCGCCCAGAGAGCACGGTGCCGGCAGAGAAATGCTCCAGGCTGCTGCCTCTGCCCAAACACGCCTGGCCTCTGCACTTTCTCTCTCAGCGCTAGGTAGCAGCACATTCGGTCTGCCTTGCAGCCTGAATCTGAACGGAAAGCTTCTCAGCTACGTCTCGCACAGAGAACAGTTTTAGGTCAACGAGCTTACGCAGAGCTTACCCTCGTCGCGTGGAAACCTGTATTTGCAGCACATCCTAGTGGTAGCCCTCTTTCCTTTCCAGCCTGCACAGCGCCGGCAGATCGCGGTGCTCTCTACACCTGCCTTCTCACTTGCAAGCACCACCGCCAAGCTTACAGCCTTGCAGGGAGAGAAGAGGCGGATAGGCGTGTCGCCCAGAAGAAGGTGCCAGGACCAAAAGATGGTCTTCCTTTCTGCTGCTCCTTGCCCGAATTGTGGTGCTGTGTTGAAAGTCTTGCCCAGCGAAAAGCTACTCCAGCAAGTGTTTCTCGCCTGACGCATTTCGCTGAGCGAGAGCTACATGCCCAGTTTGGACTCGCTGAAAGAGCAAGAAAATGCTTGTCCGTCGAGCTGAAGGAAAATCCCTGCACAGCACACCGTGGCTGCGTGCAGTGCTCACGCTGAAGAGCGGCAAAGCTCCAAGCCATGGCTGGGCTTCAGTTCTGTCCAGAGCACAGAAGGCGAAGAAGCAAGCAGCTGGGCAGCGGGCTCATGTACTCAGGGGAGCCAATTTCAAATGTCCAGCCAAGAGCTGCTTCACAAGCAGCTGCAGCTGAGAATGCTCTGGCTGCTTCAGGAAGGAAGGCGCAGCCCTTGCACTCCTGGACACAAGCTGGCCAGCAGCAGGTTCCTAAACCTTCAGTGCTGCAGAGTGCATGCAGCTGGAGCACAGCCAGAAGGAGGCGTCCAGAAAGAAGGCGTTCTTCAAGTACCCCCCCACCTCCAGGCAGCCTTGAAACTGAGCACAACACACTGCGCCTCGGCAGCTTCCTTCTCACATAGACGGACCGTCCCCTTCTTCACTCTCGCAGCTCCCTTGCCCACTTGCAGCAGCTGCTGCCAAAGAAAAAGGCTCCAGAAGTCAAAGCCTCTGCTGGGCTGCACTTTCCCCTTGCCTCACGTCAAAGCACCAGAAACTCTCCGCTGCACTCTGTATTTCCAGTCTCCGCTGCATCTGCCACTGTCATCTCTGCATCTCAAAAGCATCAAGCTGGGCACAATTCTTTCCAGGGAAAGCTGGAAGAGAAATAGGTAGCAGCACAAGTAGCCGCAGCTTGAACTTTCTGTTTTCAAGTGCTAACGTGAATCCGCACACAAGCGAGAGGCAGCCTGGGCGATGCGCATACCAGCTCCGTGCTCTGCTCCTTCATTGTGCCGGAGTGGAAGCGGTGTCTACTTCTCGCCCAGAGAGCACGGTGCCGGCAGAGAAATGCTCCAGGCTGCTGCCTCTGCCCAAACACGCCTGGCCTCTGCACTTTCTCTCTCAGCGCTAGGTAGCAGCACATTCGGTCTGCCTTGCAGCCTGAATCTGAACGGAAAGCTTCTCAGCTAAGTCTCGCACAGAGAACAGTTTGAGGTCAACGAGCTTACGCGGAGCTTACCCTCGACGCGTGGAAACCTGTATTTGCAGCACATCCTAGTGGTAGCCCTCTTTCCTTTCCAGCCTGCACAGCGCCGGCAGATCGCGGTGCTCTCTACACCTGCCTTCTCACTTGCAAGCACCACCGCCAAGCTTACAGCCTTGCAGGGAGCGAAGAGGCGGATAGGCGTGTCGCCCAGAAGAAGGTGCCAGGACCAAAAGATGGTCTTCCTTTCTGCTGCTCCTTGCCCGAATTGTGGTGCTGTGTTGAAAGTCTTGCCCAGCGAAAAGCTACTCCAGCAAGTGTTTCTCGCCTGACGCATTTCGCTGAGCGAGAGCTACATGCCCAGTTTGGACTCGCTGAAAGAGCAAGAAAATGCTTGTCCGTCGAGCTGAAGGAAAATCCCTGCTCAGCACACCGTGGCTGCGTGCAGTGCTCACGCTGAAGAGCGGCAAAGCTCCAAGCCATGGCTGGGCTTCAGTTCTGTCCAGAGCACAGAAGGCGAAGAACCAAGCAGCTGGGCACCGGGCTCATGTACTCAGGGGAGCCAATTTCAAATGTCCAGCCAAGAGCTGCTTCACAAGCAGCTGCAGCTGAGAATGCTCTGGCTGCTTCAGGAAGGAAGGCGCAGCCCTTGCACTCCTGGACACAAGCTGGCCAGCAGCAGGTTCCTAAACCTTCAGTGCTGCAGAGTGCATGCAGCTGGAGCACAGCCAGAAGGAGGCGTCCAGAAAGAAGGCGTTCTTCAAGTACCCCCCCTCCTCCAGGCAGCCTTGAAACTGAGCACAACACACTGCGCCTCGGCAGCTTCCTTCTCACATAGACGGACCGTCCCCTTCTTCACTCTCGCAGCTCCCTTGCCCACTTGCAGCAGCTGCTGCCAAAGAAAAAGGCTCCAGAAGTCAAAGCCTCTGCTGGGCTGCACTTTCCCCTTGCCTCACGTCAAAGCACCAGAAACTCTCGGCTGCACTCTGTATTTCCAGTCTCCGCTGCATCTGCCACTGTCATCTCTGCATCTCAAAAGCATCAAGCTGGGCACAATTCTTTCCAGGGAAAGCTGGAAGAGAAATAGGTAGCAGCACAAGTAGCCGCAGCTTGAACTTTCTGTTTTCAAGTGCTAACGTGAATCCGCACACAAGCGAGAGGCAGCCTGGGCGATGCGCATACCAGCTCCGTGCTCTGCTCCTTCATTGTGCCGGAGTGGAAGCGGTGTCTACTTCTCGCCCAGAGAGCACGGTGCCGGCAGAGAAATGCTCCAGGCTGCTGCCTCTGCCCAAACACGCCTGGCCTCTGCACTTTCTCTCTCAGCGCTAGGTAGCAGCACATTCGGTCTGCCTTGCAGCCTGAATCTGAACGGAAAGCTTCTCAGCTAAGTCTCGCACAGAGAACAGTTTGAGGTCAACGAGCTTATGCGGAGCTTACCCTCGTCGCGTGGAAACCTGTATTTGCAGCACATCCTAGTGGTAGCCCTCTTTCCTTTCCAGCCTGCACAGCGCCGGCAGATCGCGGTGCTCTCTACACCTGCCTTCTCACTTGCAAGCACCACCGCCAAGCTTACAGCCTTGCAGGGAGAGAAGAGGCGGATAGGCGTGTCGCCCAGAAGAAGGTGCCAGGACCAAAAGATGGTCTTCCTTTCTGCTGCTCCTTGCCCGAATTGTGGTGCTGTGTTGAAAGTCTTGCCCAGCGAAAAGCTACTCCAGCAAGTGTTTCTCGCCTGACGCATTTCGCTGAGCGAGAGCTACATGCACAGTTTGGACTCGCTGAAAGAGCAAGAAAATGCTTGTCCGTCGAGCTGAAGGAAAATCCCTGCACAGCACACCGTGGCTGCGTGCAGTGCTCACGCTGAAGAGCGGCAAAGCTCCAAGCCATGGCTGGGCTTCAGTTCTGTCCAGAGCACAGAAGGCGAAGAACCAAGCAGCTGGGCACCGGGCTCATGTACTCAGGGGAGCCAATTTCAAATGTCCAGCCAAGAGCTGCTTCACAAGCAGCTGCAGCTGAGAATGCTCTGGCTGCTTCAGGAAGGAAGGCGCAGCCCTTGCACTCCTGGACACAAGCTGGCCAGCAGCAGGTTCCTAAACCTTCAGTGCTGCAGAGTGCATGCAGCTGGAGCACAGCCAGAAGGAGGTGTCCAGAAAGAAGGCGTTCTTCAAGTCCCCCCCTCCTCCAGGCAGCCTTGAAACTGAGCACAACACACTGCGCCTCGGCAGCTTCCTTCTCACATAGACGGACCGTCCCCTTCTTCACTCTCGCAGCTCCCTTGCCCACTTGCAGCAGCTGCTGCCAAAGAAAAAGGCTCCAGAAGTCAAAGCCTCTGCTGGGCTGCACTTTCCCCTTGCCTCACGTCAAAGCACCAGAAACTCTCGGCTGCACTCTGTATTTCCAGTCTCCGCTGCATCTGCCACTGTCATCTCTGCATCTCAAAAGCATCAAGCTGGGCACAATTCTTTCCAGGGAAAGCTGGAAGAGAAATAGGTAGCAGCACAAGTAGCCGCAGCTTGAACTTTCTGTTTTCAAGTGCTAACGTGAATCCGCACACAAGCGAGAGGCAGCCTGGGCGATGCGCATACCAGCTCCGTGCTCTGCTCCTTCATTGTGCCGGAGTGGAAGCGGTGTCTACTTCTCGCCCAGAGAGCACGGTGCCAGCAGAGAAATGCTCCAGGCTGCTGCCTCTGCCCAAACACGCCTGGCCTCTGCACTTTCTCTCTCAGCGCTAGGTAGCAGCACATTCGGTCTGCCTTGCAGCCTGAATCTGAACGGAAAGCTTCTCAGCTAAGTCTCGCACAGAGAACAGTTTTAGGTCAACGAGCTTACGCGGAGCTTACCCTCGACGCGTGGAAACCTGTATTTGCAGCACATCCTAGTGGTAGCCCTCTTTCCTTTCCAGCCTGCACAGCGCCGGCAGATCGCGGTGCTCTCTACACCTGCCTTCTCACTTGCAAGCACCACCGCCAAGCTTACAGCCTTGCAGGGAGAGAAGAGGCGGATAGGCGTGTCGCCCAGAAGAAGGTGCCAGGACCAAAAGATGGTCTTCCTTTCTGCTGCTCCTTGCCCGAATTGTGGTGCTGTGTTGAAAGTCTTGCCCAGCGAAAAGCTACTCCAGCAAGTGTTTCTCGCCTGACGCATTTCGCTGAGCGAGAGCTACATGCCCAGTTTGGACTCGCTGAAAGAGCAAGAAAATGCTTGTCCGTCGAGCTGAAGGAAAATCCCTGCACAGCACACCGTGGCTGCGTGCAGTGCTCACGCTGAAGAGCGGCAAAGCTCCAAGCCATGGCTGGGCTTCAGTTCTGTCCAGAGCACAGAAGGCGAAGAACCAAGCAGCTGGGCACCGGGCTCATGTACTCAGGGGAGCCAATTTCAAATGTCCAGCCAAGAGCTGCTTCACAAGCAGCTGCAGCTGAGAATGCTCTGGCTGCTTCAGGAAGGAAGGCGCAGCCCTTGCACTCCTGGACACAAGCTGGCCAGCAGCAGGTTCCTAAACCTTCAGTGCTGCAGAGTGCATGCAGCTGGAGCACAGCCAGAAGGAGGCGTCCAGAAAGAAGGCGTTCTTCAAGTACCCCCCCTCCTCCAGGCAGCCTTGAAACTGAGCACAACACACTGCGCCTCGGCAGCTTCCTTCTCACATAGACGGACCGTCCCCTTCTTCACTCTCGCAGCTCCCTTGCCCACTTGCAGCAGCTGCTGCCAAAGAAAAAGGCTCCAGAAGTCAAAGCCTCTGCTGGGCTGCACTTTCCCCTTGCCTCACGTCAAAGCACCAGAAACTCTCCGCTGCACTCTGTATTTCCAGTCTCCGCTGCATCTGCCACTGTCATCTCTGCATCTCAAAAGCATCAAGCTGGGCACAATTCTTTCCAGGGAAAGCTGGAAGAGAAATAGGTAGCAGCACAAGTAGCCGCAGCTTGAACTTTCTGTTTTCAAGTGCTAACGTGAATCCGCACACAAGCGAGAGGCAGCCTGGGCGATGCGCATACCAGCTCCGTGCTCTGCTCCTTCATTGTGCCGGAGTGGAAGCGGTGTCTACTTCTCGCCCAGAGAGCACGGTGCCGGCAGAGAAATGCTCCAGGCTGCTGCCTCTGCCCAAACACGCCTGGCCTCTGCACTTTCTCTCTCAGCGCTAGGTAGCAGCACATTCGGTCTGCCTTGCAGCCTGAATCTGAACGGAAAGCTTCTCAGCTAAGTCTCGCACAGAGAACAGTTTTAGGTCAACGAGCTTACGCGGAGCTTACCCTCGACGCGTGGAAACCTGTATTTGCAGCACATCCTAGTGGTAGCCCTCTTTCCTTTCCAGCCTGCACAGCGCCGGCAGATCGCGGTGCTCTCTGCACCTGCCTTCTCACTTGCAAGCACCACCGCCAAGCTTACAGCCTTGCAGGGAGCGAAGAGGCGGATAGGCGTGTCGCCCAGAAGAAGGTGCCAGGACCAAAAGATGGTCTTCCTTTCTGCTGCTCCTTGCCCGAATTGTGGTGCTGTGTTGAAAGTCTTGCCCAGCGAAAAGCTACTCCAGCAAGTGTTTCTCGCCTGACGCATTTCGCTGAGCGAGAGCTACATGCCCAGTTTGGACTCGCTGAAAGAGCAAGAAAATGCTTGTCCGTCGAGCTGAAGGAAAATCCCTGCACAGCACACCGTGGCTGCGTGCAGTGCTCACGCTGAAGAGCGGCAAAGCTCCAAGCCATGGCTGGGCTTCAGTTCTGTCCAGAGCACAGAAGGCGAAGAACCAAGCAGCTGGGCAGCGGGCTCATGTACTCAGGGGAGCCAATTTCAAATGTCCAGCCAAGAGCTGCTTCACAAGCAGCTGCAGCTGAGAATGCTCTGGCTGCTTCAGGAAGGAAGGCGCAGCCCTTGCACTCCTGGACACAAGCTGGCCAGCAGCAGGTTCCTAAACCTTCAGTGCTGCAGAGTGCATGCAGCTGGAGCACAGCCAGAAGGAGGCGTCCAGAAAGAAGGCGTTCTTCAAGTACCCCCCCTCCTCCAGGCAGCCTTGAAACTGAGCACAACACACTGCGCCTCGGCAGCTTCCTTCTCACATAGACGGACCGTCCCCTTCTTCACTCTCGCAGCTCCCTTGCCCACTTGCAGCAGCTGCTGCCAAAGAAAAAGGCTCCAGAAGTCAAAGCCTCTGCTGGGCTGCACTTTCCCCTTGCCTCACGTCAAAGCACCAGAAACTCTCCGCTGCACTCTGTATTTCCAGTCTCCGCTGCATCTGCCACTGTCATCTCTGCATCTCAAAAGCATCAAGCTGGGCACAATTCTTTCCAGGGAAAGCTGGAAGAGAAATAGGTAGCAGCACAAGTAGCCGCAGCTTGAACTTTCTGTTTTCAAGTGCTAACGTGAATCCGCACACAAGCGAGAGGCAGCCTGGGCGATGCGCATACCAGCTCCGTGCTCTGCTCCTTCATTGTGCCGGAGTGGAAGCGGTGTCTACTTCTCGCCCAGAGAGCACGGTGCCGGCAGAGAAATGCTCCAGGCTGCTGCCTCTGCCCAAACACGCCTGGCCTCTGCACTTTCTCTCTCAGCGCTAGGTAGCAGCACATTCGGTCTGCCTTGCAGCCTGAATCTGAACGGAAAGCTTCTCAGCTAAGTCTCGCACAGAGAACAGTTTTAGGTCAACGAGCTTACGCGGAGCTTACCCTCGACGCGTGGAAACCTGTATTTGCAGCACATCCTAGTGGTAGCCCTCTTTCCTTTCCAGCCTGCACAGCGCCGGCAGATCGCGGTGCTCTCTACACCTGCCTTCTCACTTGCAAGCACCACCGCCAAGCTTACAGCCTTGCAGGGAGCGAAGAGGCGGATAGGCGTGTCGCCCAGAAGAAGGTGCCAGGACCAAAAGATGGTCTTCCTTTCTGCTGCTCCTTGCCCGAATTGTGGTGCTGTGTTGAAAGTCTTGCCCAGCGAAAAGCTACTCCAGCAAGTGTTTCTCGCCTGACGCATTTCGCTGAGCGAGAGCTACATGCCCAGTTTGGACTCGCTGAAAGAGCAAGAAAATGCTTGTCCGTCGAGCTGAAGGAAAATCCCTGCACAGCACACCGTGGCTGCGTGCAGTGCTCACGCTGAAGAGCGGCAAAGCTCCAAGCCATGGCTGGGCTTCACTTCTGTCCAGAGCACAGAAGGCGAAGAACCAAGCAGCTGGGCACCGGGCTCATGTACTCAGGGGAGCCAATTTCAAATGTCCAGCCAAGAGCTGCTTCACAAGCAGCTGCAGCTGAGAATGCTCTGGCTGCTTCAGGAAGGAAGGCGCAGCCCTTGCACTCCTGGACACAAGCTGGCCAGCAGCAGGTTCCTAAACCTTCAGTGCTGCAGAGTGCATGCAGCTGGAGCACAGCCAGAAGGAGGCGTCCAGAAAGAAGGCGTTCTTCAAGTCCCCCCCTCCTCCAGGCAGCCTTGAAACTGAGCACAACACACTGCGCCTCGGCAGCTTCCTTCTCACATAGACGGACCGTCCCCTTCTTCACTCTCGCAGCTCCCTTGCCCACTTGCAGCAGCTGCTGCCAAAGAAAAAGGCTCCAGAAGTCAAAGCCTCTGCTGGGCTGCACTTTCCCCTTGCCTCACGTCAAAGCACCAGAAACTCTCCGCTGCACTCTGTATTTCCAGTCTCCGCTGCATCTGCCACTGTCATCTCTGCATCTCAAAAGCATCAAGCTGGGCACAATTCTTTCCAGGGAAAGCTGGAAGAGAAATAGGTAGCAGCACAAGTAGCCGCAGCTTGAACTTTCTGTTTTCAAGTGCTAACGTGAATCCGCACACAAGCGAGAGGCAGCCTGGGCGATGCGCATACCAGCTCCGTGCTCTGCTCCTTCATTGTGCCGGAGTGGAAGCGGTGTCTACTTCTCGCCCAGAGAGCACGGTGCCGGCAGAGAAATGCTCCAGGCTGATGCCTCTGCCCAAACACGCCTGGCCTCTGCACTTTCTCTCTCAGCGCTAGGTAGCAGCACATTCGGTCTGCCTTGCAGCCTGAATCTGAACGGAAAGCTTCTCAGCTAAGTCTCGCACAGAGAACAGTTTTAGGTCAACGAGCTTACGCGGAGCTTACCCTCGACGCGTGGAAACCTGTATTTGCAGCACATCCTAGTGGTAGCCCTCTTTCCTTTCCAGCCTGCACAGCGCCGGCAGATCGCGGTGCTCTCTACACCTGCCTTCTCACTTGCAAGCACCACCGCCAAGCTTACAGCCTTGCAGGGAGCGAAGAGGCGGATAGGCGTGTCGCCCAGAAGAAGGTGCCAGGACCAAAAGATGGTCTTCCTTTCTGCTGCTCCTTGCCCGAATTGTGGTGCTGTGTTGAAAGTCTTGCCCAGCGAAAAGCTACTCCAGCAAGTGTTTCTCGCCTGACGCATTTCGCTGAGCGAGAGCTACATGCCCAGTTTGGACTCGCTGAAAGAGCAAGAAAATGCTTGTCCGTCGAGCTGAAGGAAAATCCCTGCACAGCACACCGTGGCTGCGTGCAGTGCTCACGCTGAAGAGCGGCAAAGCTCCAAGCCATGGCTGGGCTTCAGTTCTGTCCAGAGCACAGAAGGCGAAGAACCAAGCAGCTGGGCACCGGGCTCATGTACTCAGGGGAGCCAATTTCAAATGTCCAGCCAAGAGCTGCTTCACAAGCAGCTGCAGCTGAGAATGCTCTGGCTGCTTCAGGAAGGAAGGCGCAGCCCTTGCACTCCTGGACACAAGCTGGCCAGCAGCAGGTTCCTAAACCTTCAGTGCTGCAGAGTGCATGCAGCTGGAGCACAGCCAGAAGGAGGCGTCCAGAAAGAAGGCGTTCTTCAAGTCCCCCCCTCCTCCAGGCAGCCTTGAAACTGAGCACAACACACTGCGCCTCGGCAGCTTCCTTCTCACATAGACGGACCGTCCCCTTCTTCACTCTCGCAGCTCCCTTGCCCACTTGCAGCAGCTGCTGCCAAAGAAAAAGGCTCCAGAAGTCAAAGCCTCTGCTGGGCTGCACTTTCCCCTTGCCTCACGTCAAAGCACCAGAAACTCTCCGCTGCACTCTGTATTTCCAGTCTCCGCTGCATCTGCCACTGTCATCTCTGCATCTCAAAAGCATCAAGCTGGGCACAATTCTTTCCAGGGAAAGCTGGAAGAGAAATAGGTAGCAGCACAAGTAGCCGCAGCTTGAACTTTCTGTTTTCAAGTGCTAACGTGAATCCGCACACAAGCGAGAGGCAGCCTGGGCGATGCGCATACCAGCTCCGTGCTCTGCTCCTTCATTGTGCCGGAGTGGAAGCGGTGTCTACTTCTCGCCCAGAGAGCACGGTGCCGGCAGAGAAATGCTCCAGGCTGCTGCCTCTGCCCAAACACGCCTGGCCTCTGCACTTTCTCTCTCAGCGCTAGGTAGCAGCACATTCGGTCTGCCTTGCAGCCTGAATCTGAACGGAAAGCTTCTCAGCTACGTCTCGCACAGAGAACAGTTTTAGGTCAACGAGCTTACGCAGAGCTTACCCTCGTCGCGTGGAAACCTGTATTTGCAGCACATCCTAGTGGTAGCCCTCTTTCCTTTCCAGCCTGCACAGCGCCGGCAGATCGCGGTGCTCTCTACACCTGCCTTCTCACTTGCAAGCACCACCGCCAAGCTTACAGCCTTGCAGGGAGAGAAGAGGCGGATAGGCGTGTCGCCCAGAAGAAGGTGCCAGGACCAAAAGATGGTCTTCCTTTCTGCTGCTCCTTGCCCGAATTGTGGTGCTGTGTTGAAAGTCTTGCCCAGCGAAAAGCTACTCCAGCAAGTGTTTCTCGCCTGACGCATTTCGCTGAGCGAGAGCTACATGCCCAGTTTGGACTCGCTGAAAGAGCAAGAAAATGCTTGTCCGTCGAGCTGAAGGAAAATCCCTGCACAGCACACCGTGGCTGCGTGCAGTGCTCACGCTGAAGAGCGGCAAAGCTCCAAGCCATGGCTGGGCTTCAGTTCTGTCCAGAGCACAGAAGGCGAAGAACCAAGCAGCTGGGCAGCGGGCTCATGTACTCAGGGGAGCCAATTTCAAATGTCCAGCCAAGAGCTGCTTCACAAGCAGCTGCAGCTGAGAATGCTCTGGCTGCTTCAGGAAGGAAGGCGCAGCCCTTGCACTCCTGGACACAAGCTGGCCAGCAGCAGGTTCCTAAACCTTCAGTGCTGCAGAGTGCATGCAGCTGGAGCACAGCCAGAAGGAGGCGTCCAGAAAGAAGGCGTTCTTCAAGTACCCCCCCTCCTCCAGGCAGCCTTGAAACTGAGCACAACACACTGCGCCTCGGCAGCTTCCTTCTCACATAGACGGACCGTCCCCTTCTTCACTCTCGCAGCTCCCTTGCCCACTTGCAGCAGCTGCTGCCAAAGAAAAAGGCTCCAGAAGTCAAAGCCTCTGCTGGGCTGCACTTTCCCCTTGCCTCACGTCAAAGCACCAGAAACTCTCGGCTGCACTCTGTATTTCCAGTCTCCGCTGCATCTGCCACTGTCATCTCTGCATCTCAAAAGCATCAAGCTGGGCACAATTCTTTCCAGGGAAAGCTGGAAGAGAAATAGGTAGCAGCACAAGTAGCCGCAGCTTGAACTTTCTGTTTTCAAGTGCTAACGTGAATCCGCACACAAGCGAGAGGCAGCCTGGGCGATGCGCATACCAGCTCCGTGCTCTGCTCCTTCATTGTGCCGGAGTGGAAGCGGTGTCTACTTCTCGCCCAGAGAGCACGGTGCCAGCAGAGAAATGCTCCAGGCTGCTGCCTCTGCCCAAACACGCCTGGCCTCTGCACTTTCTCTCTCAGCGCTAGGTAGCAGCACATTCGGTCTGCCTTGCAGCCTGAATCTGAACGGAAAGCTTCTCAGCTAAGTCTCGCACAGAGAACAGTTTTAGGTCAACGAGCTTACGCGGAGCTTACCCTCGACGCGTGGAAACCTGTATTTGCAGCACATCCTAGTGGTAGCCCTCTTTCCTTTCCAGCCTGCACAGCGCCGGCAGATCGCGGTGCTCTCTACACCTGCCTTCTCACTTGCAAGCACCACCGCCAAGCTTACAGCCTTGCAGGGAGAGAAGAGGCGGATAGGCGTGTCGCCCAGAAGAAGGTGCCAGGACCAAAAGATGGTCTTCCTTTCTGCTGCTCCTTGCCCGAATTGTGGTGCTGTGTTGAAAGTCTTGCCCAGCGAAAAGCTACTCCAGCAAGTGTTTCTCGCCTGACGCATTTCGCTGAGCGAGAGCTACATGCCCAGTTTGGACTCGCTGAAAGAGCAAGAAAATGCTTGTCCGTCGAGCTGAAGGAAAATCCCTGCACAGCACACCGTGGCTGCGTGCAGTGCTCACGCTGAAGAGCGGCAAAGCTCCAAGCCATGGCTGGGCTTCAGTTCTGTCCAGAGCACAGAAGGCGAAGAACCAAGCAGCTGGGCACCGGGCTCATGTACTCAGGGGAGCCAATTTCAAATGTCCAGCCAAGAGCTGCTTCACAAGCAGCTGCAGCTGAGAATGCTCTGGCTGCTTCAGGAAGGAAGGCGCAGCCCTTGCACTCCTGGACACAAGCTGGCCAGCAGCAGGTTCCTAAACCTTCAGTGCTGCAGAGTGCATGCAGCTGGAGCACAGCCAGAAGGAGGCGTCCAGAAAGAAGGCGTTCTTCAAGTCCCCCCCCCCTCCAGGCAGCCTTGAAACTGAGCACAACACACTGCGCCTCGGCAGCTTCCTTCTCACATAGACGGACCGTCCCCTTCTTCACTCTCGCAGCTCCCTTGCCCACTTGCAGCAGCTGCTGCCAAAGAAAAAGGCTCCAGAAGTCAAAGCCTCTGCTGGGCTGCACTTTCCCCTTGCCTCACGTCAAAGCACCAGAAACTCTCCGCTGCACTCTGTATTTCCAGTCTCTGCTGCATCTGCCACTGTCATCTCTGCATCTCAAAAGCATCAAGCTGGGCACAATTCTTTCCAGGGAAAGCTGGAAGAGAAATAGGTAGCAGCACAAGTAGCCGCAGCTTGAACTTTCTGTTTTCAAGTGCTAACGTGAATCCGCACACAAGCGAGAGGCAGCCTGGGCGATGCGCATACCAGCTCCGTGCTCTGCTCCTTCATTGTGCCGGAGTGGAAGCGGTGTCTACTTCTCGCCCAGAGAGCACGGTGCCGGCAGAGAAATGCTCCAGGCTGCTGCCTCTGCCCAAACACGCCTGGCCTCTGCACTTTCTCTCTCAGCGCTAGGTAGCAGCACATTCGGTCTGCCTTGCAGCCTGAATCTGAACGGAAAGCTTCTCAGCTAAGTCTCGCACAGAGAACAGTTTTAGGTCAACGAGCTTACGCAGAGCTTACCCTCGTCGCGTGGAAACCTGTATTTGCAGCACATCCTAGTGGTAGCCCTCTTTCCTTTCCAGCCTGCACAGCGCCGGCAGATCGCGGTGCTCTCTACACCTGCCTTCTCACTTGCAAGCACCACCGCCAAGCTTACAGCCTTGCAGGGAGAGAAGAGGCGGATAGGCGTGTCGCCCAGAAGAAGGTGCCAGGACCAAAAGATGGTCTTCCTTTCTGCTGCTCCTTGCCCGAATTGTGGTGCTGTGTTGAAAGTCTTGCCCAGCGAAAAGCTACTCCAGCAAGTGTTTCTCGCCTGACGCATTTCGCTGAGCGAGAGCTACATGCCCAGTTTGGACTCGCTGAAAGAGCAAGAAAATGCTTGTCCGTCGAGCTGAAGGAAAATCCCTGCACAGCACACCGTGGCTGCGTGCAGTGCTCACGCTGAAGAGCGGCAAAGCTCCAAGCCATGGCTGGGCTTCACTTCTGTCCAGAGCACAGAAGGCGAAGAACCAAGCAGCTGGGCACCGGGCTCATGTACTCAGGGGAGCCAATTTCAAATGTCCAGCCAAGAGCTGCTTCACAAGCAGCTGCAGCTGAGAATGCTCTGGCTGCTTCAGGAAGGAAGGCGCAGCCCTTGCACTCCTGGACACAAGCTGGCCAGCAGCAGGTTCCTAAACCTTCAGTGCTGCAGAGTGCATGCAGCTGGAGCACAGCCAGAAGGAGGCGTCCAGAAAGAAGGCGTTCTTCAAGTACCCCCCCTCCTCCAGGCAGCCTTGAAACTGAGCACAACACACTGCGCCTCGGCAGCTTCCTTCTCACATAGACGGACCGTCCCCTTCTTCACTCTCGCAGCTCCCTTGCCCACTTGCAGCAGCTGCTGCCAAAGAAAAAGGCTCCAGAAGTCAAAGCCTCTGCTGGGCTGCACTTTCCCCTTGCCTCACGTCAAAGCACCAGAAACTCTCCGCTGCACTCTGTATTTCCAGTCTCCGCTGCATCTGCCACTGTCATCTCTGCATCTCAAAAGCATCAAGCATGGCACAATTCTTTCCAGGGAAAGCTGGAAGAGAAATAGGTAGCAGCACAAGTAGCCGCAGCTTGAACTTTCTGTTTTCAAGTGCTAACGTGAATCCGCACACAAGCGAGAGGCAGCCTGGGCGATGCGCATACCAGCTCCGTGCTCTGCTCCTTCATTGTGCCGGAGTGGAAGCGGTGTCTACTTCTCGCCCAGAGAGCACGGTGCCGGCAGAGAAATGCTCCAGGCTGCTGCCTCTGCCCAAACACGCCTGGCCTCTGCACTTTCTCTCTCAGCGCTAGGTAGCAGCACATTCGGTCTGCCTTGCAGCTTGAATCTGAACGGAAAGCTTCTCAGCTAAGTCTCGCACAGAGAACAGTTTGAGGTCAACGAGCTTACGCGGAGCTTACCCTCGACGCGTGGAAACCTGTATTTGCAGCACATCCTAGTGGTAGCCCTCTTTCCTTTCCAGCCTGCACAGCGCCGGCAGATCGCGGTGCTCTCTACACCTGCCTTCTCACTTGCAAGCACCACCGCCAAGCTTACAGCCTTGCAGGGAGCGAAGAGGCGGATAGGCGTGTCGCCCAGAAGAAGGTGCCAGGACCAAAAGATGGTCTTCCTTTCTGCTGCTCCTTGCCCGAATTGTGGTGCTGTGTTGAAAGTCTTGCCCAGCGAAAAGCTACTCCAGCAAGTGTTTCTCGCCTGACGCATTTCGCTGAGCGAGAGCTACATGCCCAGTTTGGACTCGCTGAAAGAGCAAGAAAATGCTTGTCCGTCGAGCTGAAGGAAAATCCCTGCTCAGCACACCGTGGCTGCGTGCAGTGCTCACGCTGAAGAGCGGCAAAGCTCCAAGCCATGGCTGGGCTTCAGTTCTGTCCAGAGCACAGAAGGCGAAGAACCAAGCAGCTGGGCACCGGGCTCATGTACTCAGGGGAGCCAATTTCAAATGTCCAGCCAAGAGCTGCTTCACAAGCAGCTGCAGCTGAGAATGCTCTGGCTGCTTCAGGAAGGAAGGCGCAGCCCTTGCACTCCTGGACACAAGCTGGCCAGCAGCAGGTTCCTAAACCTTCAGTGCTGCAGAGTGCATGCAGCTGGAGCACAGCCAGAAGGAGGCGTCCAGAAAGAAGGCGTTCTTCAAGTACCCCCCCTCCTCCAGGCAGCCTTGAAACTGAGCACAACACACTGCGCCTCGGCAGCTTCCTTCTCACATAGACGGACCGTCCCCTTCTTCACTCTCGCAGCTCCCTTGCCCACTTGCAGCAGCTGCTGCCAAAGAAAAAGGCTCCAGAAGTCAAAGCCTCTGCTGGGCTGCACTTTCCCCTTGCCTCACGTCAAAGCACCAGAAACTCTCGGCTGCACTCTGTATTTCCAGTCTCCGCTGCATCTGCCACTGTCATCTCTGCATCTCAAAAGCATCAAGCTGGGCACAATTCTTTCCAGGGAAAGCTGGAAGAGAAATAGGTAGCAGCACAAGTAGCCGCAGCTTGAACTTTCTGTTTTCAAGTGCTAACGTGAATCCGCACACAAGCGAGAGGCAGCCTGGGCGATGCGCATACCAGCTCCGTGCTCTGCTCCTTCATTGTGCCGGAGTGGAAGCGGTGTCTACTTCTCGCCCAGAGAGCACGGTGCCGGCAGAGAAATGCTCCAGGCTGCTGCCTCTGCCCAAACACGCCTGGCCTCTGCACTTTCTCTCTCAGCGCTAGGTAGCAGCACATTCGGTCTGCCTTGCAGCCTGAATCTGAACGGAAAGCTTCTCAGCTAAGTCTCGCACAGAGAACAGTTTTAGGTCAACGAGCTTACGCGGAGCTTACCCTCGTCGCGTGGAAACCTGTATTTGCAGCACATCCTAGTGGTAGCCCTCTTTCCTTTCCAGCCTGCACAGCGCCGGCAGATCGCGGTGCTCTCTACACCTGCCTTCTCACTTGCAAGCACCACCGCCAAGCTTACAGCCTTGCAGGGAGAGAAGAGGCGGATAGGCGTGTCGCCCAGAAGAAGGTGCCAGGACCAAAAGATGGTCTTCCTTTCTGCTGCTCCTTGCCCGAATTGTGGTGCTGTGTTGAAAGTCTTGCCCAGCGAAAAGCTACTCCAGCAAGTGTTTCTCGCCTGACGCATTTCGCTGAGCGAGAGCTACATGCCCAGTTTGGACTCGCTGAAAGAGCAAGAAAATGCTTGTCCGTCGAGCTGAAGGAAAATCCCTGCACAGCACACCGTGGCTGCGTGCAGTGCTCACGCTGAAGAGCGGCAAAGCTCCAAGCCATGGCTGGGCTTCAGTTCTGTCCAGAGCACAGAAGGCGAAGAACCAAGCAGCTGGGCACCGGGCTCATGTACTCAGGGGAGCCAATTTCAAATGTCCAGCCAAGAGCTGCTTCACAAGCAGCTGCAGCTGAGAATGCTCTGGCTGCTTCAGGAAGGAAGGCGCAGCCCTTGCACTCCTGGACACAAGCTGGCCAGCAGCAGGTTCCTAAACCTTCAGTGCTGCAGAGTGCATGCAGCTGGAGCACAGCCAGAAGGAGGTGTCCAGAAAGAAGGCGTTCTTCAAGTCCCCCCCTCCTCCAGGCAGCCTTGAAACTGAGCACAACACACTGCGCCTCGGCAGCTTCCTTCTCACATAGACGGACCGTCCCCTTCTTCACTCTCGCAGCTCCCTTGCCCACTTGCAGCAGCTGCTGCCAAAGAAAAAGGCTCCAGAAGTCAAAGCCTCTGCTGGGCTGCACTTTCCCCTTGCCTCACGTCAAAGCACCAGAAACTCTCGGCTGCACTCTGTATTTCCAGTCTCCGCTGCATCTGCCACTGTCATCTCTGCATCTCAAAAGCATCAAGCTGGGCACAATTCTTTCCAGGGAAAGCTGGAAGAGAAATAGGTAGCAGCACAAGTAGCCGCAGCTTGAACTTTCTGTTTTCAAGTGCTAACGTGAATCCGCACACAAGCGAGAGGCAGCCTGGGCGATGCGCATACCAGCTCCGTGCTCTGCTCCTTCATTGTGCCGGAGTGGAAGCGGTGTCTACTTCTCGCCCAGAGAGCACGGTGCCAGCAGAGAAATGCTCCAGGCTGCTGCCTCTGCCCAAACACGCCTGGCCTCTGCACTTTCTCTCTCAGCGCTAGGTAGCAGCACATTCGGTCTGCCTTGCAGCCTGAATCTGAACGGAAAGCTTCTCAGCTAAGTCTCGCACAGAGAACAGTTTTAGGTCAACGAGCTTACGCGGAGCTTACCCTCGACGCGTGGAAACCTGTATTTGCAGCACATCCTAGTGGTAGCCCTCTTTCCTTTCCAGCCTGCACAGCGCCGGCAGATCGCGGTGCTCTCTACACCTGCCTTCTCACTTGCAAGCACCACCGCCAAGCTTACAGCCTTGCAGGGAGAGAAGAGGCGGATAGGCGTGTCGCCCAGAAGAAGGTGCCAGGACCAAAAGATGGTCTTCCTTTCTGCTGCTCCTTGCCCGAATTGTGGTGCTGTGTTGAAAGTCTTGCCCAGCGAAAAGCTACTCCAGCAAGTGTTTCTCGCCTGACGCATTTCGCTGAGCGAGAGCTACATGCCCAGTTTGGACTCGCTGAAAGAGCAAGAAAATGCTTGTCCGTCGAGCTGAAGGAAAATCCCTGCACAGCACACCGTGGCTGCGTGCAGTGCTCACGCTGAAGAGCGGCAAAGCTCCAAGCCATGGCTGGGCTTCACTTCTGTCCAGAGCACAGAAGGCGAAGAACCAAGCAGCTGGGCACCGGGCTCATGTACTCAGGGGAGCCAATTTCAAATGTCCAGCCAAGAGCTGCTTCACAAGCAGCTGCAGCTGAGAATGCTCTGGCTGCTTCAGGAAGGAAGGCGCAGCCCTTGCACTCCTGGACACAAGCTGGCCAGCAGCAGGTTCCTAAACCTTCAGTGCTGCAGAGTGCATGCAGCTGGAGCACAGCCAGAAGGAGGTGTCCAGAAAGAAGGCGTTCTTCAAGTCCCCCCCTCCTCCAGGCAGCCTTGAAACTGAGCACAACACACTGCGCCTCGGCAGCTTCCTTCTCACATAGACGGACCGTCCCCTTCTTCACTCTCGCAGCTCCCTTGCCCACTTGCAGCAGCTGCTGCCAAAGAAAAAGGCTCCAGAAGTCAAAGCCTCTGCTGGGCTGCACTTTCCCCTTGCCTCACGTCAAAGCACCAGAAACTCTCGGCTGCACTCTGTATTTCCAGTCTCCGCTGCATCTGCCACTGTCATCTCTGCATCTCAAAAGCATCAAACTGGGCACAATTCTTTCCAGGGAAAGCTGGAAGAGAAATAGGTAGCAGCACAAGTAGCCGCAGCTTGAACTTTCTGTTTTCAAGTGCTAACGTGAATCCGCACACAAGCGAGAGGCAGCCTGGGCGATGCGCATACCAGCTCCGTGCTCTGCTCCTTCATTGTGCCGGAGTGGAAGCGGTGTCTACTTCTCGCCCAGAGAGCACGGTGCCAGCAGAGAAATGCTCCAGGCTGCTGCCTCTGCCCAAACACGCCTGGCCTCTGCACTTTCTCTCTCAGCGCTAGGTAGCAGCACATTCGGTCTGCCTTGCAGCCTGAATCTGAACGGAAAGCTTCTCAGCTAAGTCTCGCACAGAGAACAGTTTTAGGTCAACGAGCTTACGCGGAGCTTACCCTCGACGCGTGGAAACCTGTATTTGCAGCACATCCTAGTGGTAGCCCTCTTTCCTTTCCAGCCTGCACAGCGCCGGCAGATCGCGGTGCTCTCTACACCTGCCTTCTCACTTGCAAGCACCACCGCCAAGCTTACAGCCTTGCAGGGAGAGAAGAGGCGGATAGGCGTGTCGCCCAGAAGAAGGTGCCAGGACCAAAAGATGGTCTTCCTTTCTGCTGCTCCTTGCCCGAATTGTGGTGCTGTGTTGAAAGTCTTGCCCAGCGAAAAGCTACTCCAGCAAGTGTTTCTCGCCTGACGCATTTCGCTGAGCGAGAGCTACATGCCCAGTTTGGACTCGCTGAAAGAGCAAGAAAATGCTTGTCCGTCGAGCTGAAGGAAAATCCCTGCACAGCACACCGTGGCTGCGTGCAGTGCTCACGCTGAAGAGCGGCAAAGCTCCAAGCCATGGCTGGGCTTCACTTCTGTCCAGAGCACAGAAGGCGAAGAACCAAGCAGCTGGGCACCGGGCTCATGTACTCAGGGGAGCCAATTTCAAATGTCCAGCCAAGAGCTGCTTCACAAGCAGCTGCAGCTGAGAATGCTCTGGCTGCTTCAGGAAGGAAGGCGCAGCCCTTGCACTCCTGGACACAAGCTGGCCAGCAGCAGGTTCCTAAACCTTCAGTGCTGCAGAGTGCATGCAGCTGGAGCACAGCCAGAAGGAGGCGTCCAGAAAGAAGGCGTTCTTCAAGTACCCCCCCTCCTCCAGGCAGCCTTGAAACTGAGCACAACACACTGCGCCTCGGCAGCTTCCTTCTCACATAGACGGACCGTCCCCTTCTTCACTCTCGCAGCTCCCTTGCCCACTTGCAGCAGCTGCTGCCAAAGAAAAAGGCTCCAGAAGTCAAAGCCTCTGCTGGGCTGCACTTTCCCCTTGCCTCACGTCAAAGCACCAGAAACTCTCTGCTGCACTCTGTATTTCCAGTCTCCGCTGCATCTGCCACTGTCATCTCTGCATCTCAAAAGCATCAAGCTGGGCACAATTCTTTCCAGGGAAAGCTGGAAGAGAAATAGGTAGCAGCACAAGTAGCCGCAGCTTGAACTTTCTGTTTTCAAGTGCTAACGTGAATCCGCACACAAGCGAGAGGCAGCCTGGGCGATGCGCATACCAGCTCCGTGCTCTGCTCCTTCATTGTGCCGGAGTGGAACCGGTGTCTACTTCTCGCCCAGAGAGCACGGTGCCGGCAGAGAAATGCTCCAGGCTGCTGCCTCTGCCCAAACACGCCTGGCCTCTGCACTTTCTCTCTCAGCGCTAGGTAGCAGCACATTCGGTCTGCCTTGCAGCCTGAATCTGAACGGAAAGCTTCTCAGCTAAGTCTCGCACAGAGAACAGTTTTAGGTCAACGAGCTTACGCGGAGCTTACCCTCGACGCGTGGAAACCTGTATTTGCAGCACATCCTAGTGGTAGCCCTCTTTCCTTTCCAGCCTGCACAGCGCCGGCAGATCGCGGTGCTCTCTACACCTGCCTTCTCACTTGCAAGCACCACCGCCAAGCTTACAGCCTTGCAGGGAGAGAAGAGGCGGATAGGCGTGTCGCCCAGAAGAAGGTGCCAGGACCAAAAGATGGTCTTCCTTTCTGCTGCTCCTTGCCCGAATTGTGGTGCTGTGTTGAAAGTCTTGCCCAGCGAAAAGCTACTCCAGCAAGTGTTTCTCGCCTGACGCATTTCGCTGAGCGAGAGCTACATGCCCAGTTTGGACTCGCTGAAAGAGCAAGAAAATGCTTGTCCGTCGAGCTGAAGGAAAATCCCTGCACAGCACACCGTGGCTGCGTGCAGTGCTCACGCTGAAGAGCGGCAAAGCTCCAAGCCATGGCTGGGCTTCACTTCTGTCCAGAGCACAGAAGGCGAAGAACCAAGCAGCTGGGCACCGGGCTCATGTACTCAGGGGAGCCAATTTCAAATGTCCAGCCAAGAGCTGCTTCACAAGCAGCTGCAGCTGAGAATGCTCTGGCTGCTTCAGGAAGGAAGGCGCAGCCCTTGCACTCCTGGACACAAGCTGGCCAGCAGCAGGTTCCTAAACCTTCAGTGCTGCAGAGTGCATGCAGCTGGAGCACAGCCAGAAGGAGGCGTCCAGAAAGAAGGCGTTCTTCAAGTCCCCCCCTCCTCCAGGCAGCCTTGAAACTGAGCACAACACACTGCGCCTCGGCAGCTTCCTTCTCACATAGACGGACCGTCCCCTTCTTCACTCTCGCAGCTCCCTTGCCCACTTGCAGCAGCTGCTGCCAAAGAAAAAGGCTCCAGAAGTCAAAGCCTCTGCTGGGCTGCACTTTCCCCTTGCCTCACGTCAAAGCACCAGAAACTCTCCGCTGCACTCTGTATTTCCAGTCTCCGCTGCATCTGCCACTGTCATCTCTGCATCTCAAAAGCATCAAGCTGGGCACAATTCTTTCCAGGGAAAGCTGGAAGAGAAATAGGTAGCAGCACAAGTAGCCGCAGCTTGAACTTTCTGTTTTCAAGTGCTAACGTGAATCCGCACACAAGCGAGAGGCAGCCTGGGCGATGCGCATACCAGCTCCGTGCTCTGCTCCTTCATTGTGCCGGAGTGGAAGCGGTGTCTACTTCTCGCCCAGAGAGCACGGTGCCGGCAGAGAAATGCTCCAGGCTGCTGCCTCTGCCCAAACACGCCTGGCCTCTGCACTTTCTCTCTCAGCGCTAGGTAGCAGCACATTCGGTCTGCCTTGCAGCCTGAATCTGAACGGAAAGCTTCTCAGCTAAGTCTCGCACAGAGAACAGTTTGAGGTCAACGAGCTTACGCGGAGCTTACCCTCGACGCGTGGAAACCTGTATTTGCAGCACATCCTAGTGGTAGCCCTCTTTCCTTTCCAGCCTGCACAGCGCCGGCAGATCGCGGTGCTCTCTACACCTGCCTTCTCACTTGCAAGCACCACCGCCAAGCTTACAGCCTTGCAGGGAGCGAAGAGGCGGATAGGCGTGTCGCCCAGAAGAAGGTGCCAGGACCAAAAGATGGTCTTCCTTTCTGCTGCTCCTTGCCCGAATTGTGGTGCTGTGTTGAAAGTCTTGCCCAGCGAAAAGCTACTCCAGCAAGTGTTTCTCGCCTGACGCATTTCGCTGAGCGAGAGCTACATGCCCAGTTTGGACTCGCTGAAAGAGCAAGAAAATGCTTGTCCGTCGAGCTGAAGGAAAATCCCTGCTCAGCACACCGTGGCTGCGTGCAGTGCTCACGCTGAAGAGCGGCAAAGCTCCAAGCCATGGCTGGGCTTCAGTTCTGTCCAGAGCACAGAAGGCGAAGAACCAAGCAGCTGGGCAGCGGGCTCATGTACTCAGGGGAGCCAATTTCAAATGTCCAGCCAAGAGCTGCTTCACAAGCAGCTGCAGCTGAGAATGCTCTGGCTGCTTCAGGAAGGAAGGCGCAGCCCTTGCACTCCTGGACACAAGCTGGCCAGCAGCAGGTTCCTAAACCTTCAGTGCTGCAGAGTGCATGCAGCTGGAGCACAGCCAGAAGGAGGCGTCCAGAAAGAAGGCGTTCTTCAAGTCCCCCCCTCCTCCAGGCAGCCTTGAAACTGAGCACAACACACTGCGCCTCGGCAGCTTCCTTCTCACATAGACGGACCGTCCCCTTCTTCACTCTCGCAGCTCCCTTGCCCACTTGCAGCAGCTGCTGCCAAAGAAAAAGGCTCCAGAAGTCAAAGCCTCTGCTGGGCTGCACTTTCCCCTTGCCTCACGTCAAAGCACCAGAAACTCTCGGCTGCACTCTGTATTTCCAGTCTCCGCTGCATCTGCCACTGTCATCTCTGCATCTCAAAAGCATCAAGCTGGGCACAATTCTTTCCAGGGAAAGCTGGAAGAGAAATAGGTAGCAGCACAAGTAGCCGCAGCTTGAACTTTCTGTTTTCAAGTGCTAACGTGAATCCGCACACAAGCGAGAGGCAGCCTGGGCGATGCGCATACCAGCTCCGTGCTCTGCTCCTTCATTGTGCCGGAGTGGAAGCGGTGTCTACTTCTCGCCCAGAGAGCACGGTGCCAGCAGAGAAATGCTCCAGGCTGCTGCCTCTGCCCAAACACGCCTGGCCTCTGCACTTTCTCTCTCAGCGCTAGGTAGCAGCACATTCGGTCTGCCTTGCAGCCTGAATCTGAACGGAAAGCTTCTCAGCTAAGTCTCGCACAGAGAACAGTTTGAGGTCAACGAGCTTACGCGGAGCTTACCCTCGACGCGTGGAAACCTGTATTTGCAGCACATCCTAGTGGTAGCCCTCTTTCCTTTCCAGCCTGCACAGCGCCGGCAGATCGCGGTGCTCTCTGCACCTGCCTTCTCACTTGCAAGCACCACCGCCAAGCTTACAGCCTTGCAGGGAGCGAAGAGGCGGATAGGCGTGTCGCCCAGAAGAAGGTGCCAGGACCAAAAGATGGTCTTCCTTTCTGCTGCTCCTTGCCCGAATTGTGGTGCTGTGTTGAAAGTCTTGCCCAGCGAAAAGCTACTCCAGCAAGTGTTTCTCGCCTGACGCATTTCGCTGAGCGAGAGCTACATGCCCAGTTTGGACTCGCTGAAAGAGCAAGAAAATGCTTGTCCGTCGAGCTGAAGGAAAATCCCTGCACAGCACACCGTGGCTGCGTGCAGTGCTCACGCTGAAGAGCGGCAAAGCTCCAAGCCATGGCTGGGCTTCAGTTCTGTCCAGAGCACAGAAGGCGAAGAACCAAGCAGCTGGGCACCGGGCTCATGTACTCAGGGGAGCCAATTTCAAATGTCCAGCCAAGAGCTGCTTCACAAGCAGCTGCAGCTGAGAATGCTCTGGCTGCTTCAGGAAGGAAGGCGCAGCCCTTGCACTCCTGGACACAAGCTGGCCAGCAGCAGGTTCCTAAACCTTCAGTGCTGCAGAGTGCATGCAGCTGGAGCACAGCCAGAAGGAGGCGTCCAGAAAGAAGGCGTTCTTCAAGTACCCCCCCTCCTCCAGGCAGCCTTGAAACTGAGCACAACACACTGCGCCTCGGCAGCTTCCTTCTCACATAGACGGACCGTCCCCTTCTTCACTCTCGCAGCTCCCTTGCCCACTTGCAGCAGCTGCTGCCAAAGAAAAAGGCTCCAGAAGTCAAAGCCTCTGCTGGGCTGCACTTTCCCCTTGCCTCACGTCAAAGCACCAGAAACTCTCCGCTGCACTCTGTATTTCCAGTCTCCGCTGCATCTGCCACTGTCATCTCTGCATCTCAAAAGCATCAAGCTGGGCACAATTCTTTCCAGGGAAAGCTGGAAGAGAAATAGGTAGCAGCACAAGTAGCCGCAGCTTGAACTTTCTGTTTTCAAGTGCTAACGTGAATCCGCACACAAGCGAGAGGCAGCCTGGGCGATGCGCATACCAGCTCCGTGCTCTGCTCCTTCATTGTGCCGGAGTGGAAGCGGTGTCTACTTCTCGCCCAGAGAGCACGGTGCCGGCAGAGAAATGCTCCAGGCTGCTGCCTCTGCCCAAACACGCCTGGCCTCTGCACTTTCTCTCTCAGCGCTAGGTAGCAGCACATTCGGTCTGCCTTGCAGCCTGAATCTGAACGGAAAGCTTCTCAGCTAAGTCTCGCACAGAGAACAGTTTTAGGTCAACGAGCTTACGCGGAGCTTACCCTCGACGCGTGGAAACCTGTATTTGCAGCACATCCTAGTGGTAGCCCTCTTTCCTTTCCAGCCTGCACAGCGCCGGCAGATCGCGGTGCTCTCTACACCTGCCTTCTCACTTGCAAGCACCACCGCCAAGCTTACAGCCTTGCAGGGAGCGAAGAGGCGGATAGGCGTGTCGCCCAGAAGAAGGTGCCAGGACCAAAAGATGGTCTTCCTTTCTGCTGCTCCTTGCCCGAATTGTGGTGCTGTGTTGAAAGTCTTGCCCAGCGAAAAGCTACTCCAGCAAGTGTTTCTCGCCTGACGCATTTCGCTGAGCGAGAGCTACATGCCCAGTTTGGACTCGCTGAAAGAGCAAGAAAATGCTTGTCCGTCGAGCTGAAGGAAAATCCCTGCACAGCACACCGTGGCTGCGTGCAGTGCTCACGCTGAAGAGCGGCAAAGCTCCAAGCCATGGCTGGGCTTCACTTCTGTCCAGAGCACAGAAGGCGAAGAACCAAGCAGCTGGGCACCGGGCTCATGTACTCAGGGGAGCCAATTTCAAATGTCCAGCCAAGAGCTGCTTCACAAGCAGCTGCAGCTGAGAATGCTCTGGCTGCTTCAGGAAGGAAGGCGCAGCCCTTGCACTCCTGGACACAAGCTGGCCAGCAGCAGGTTCCTAAACCTTCAGTGCTGCAGAGTGCATGCAGCTGGAGCACAGCCAGAAGGAGGCGTCCAGAAAGAAGGCGTTCTTCAAGTCCCCCCCTCCTCCAGGCAGCCTTGAAACTGAGCACAACACACTGCGCCTCGGCAGCTTCCTTCTCACATAGACGGACCGTCCCCTTCTTCACTCTCGCAGCTCCCTTGCCCACTTGCAGCAGCTGCTGCCAAAGAAAAAGGCTCCAGAAGTCAAAGCCTCTGCTGGGCTGCACTTTCCCCTTGCCTCACGTCAAAGCACCAGAAACTCTCCGCTGCACTCTGTATTTCCAGTCTCCGCTGCATCTGCCACTGTCATCTCTGCATCTCAAAAGCATCAAGCTGGGCACAATTCTTTCCAGGGAAAGCTGGAAGAGAAATAGGTAGCAGCACAAGTAGCCGCAGCTTGAACTTTCTGTTTTCAAGTGCTAACGTGAATCCGCACACAAGCGAGAGGCAGCCTGGGCGATGCGCATACCAGCTCCGTGCTCTGCTCCTTCATTGTGCCGGAGTGGAAGCGGTGTCTACTTCTCGCCCAGAGAGCACGGTGCCGGCAGAGAAATGCTCCAGGCTGCTGCCTCTGCCCAAACACGCCTGGCCTCTGCACTTTCTCTCTCAGCGCTAGGTAGCAGCACATTCGGTCTGCCTTGCAGCCTGAATCTGAACGGAAAGCTTCTCAGCTAAGTCTCGCACAGAGAACAGTTTTAGATCAACGAGCTTACGCGGAGCTTACCCTCGACGCGTGGAAACCTGTATTTGCAGCACATCCTAGTGGTAGCCCTCTTTCCTTTCCAGCCTGCACAGCGCCGGCAGATCGCGGTGCTCTCTACACCTGCCTTCTCACTTGCAAGCACCACCGCCAAGCTTACAGCCTTGCAGGGAGAGAAGAGGCGGATAGGCGTGTCGCCCAGAAGAAGGTGCCAGGACCAAAAGATGGTCTTCCTTTCTGCTGCTCCTTGCCCGAATTGTGGTGCTGTGTTGAAAGTCTTGCCCAGCGAAAAGCTACTCCAGCAAGTGTTTCTCGCCTGACGCATTTCGCTGAGCGAGAGCTACATGCCCAGTTTGGACTCGCTGAAAGAGCAAGAAAATGCTTGTCCGTCGAGCTGAAGGAAAATCCCTGCACAGCACACCGTGGCTGCGTGCAGTGCTCACGCTGAAGAGCGGCAAAGCTCCAAGCCATGGCTGGGCTTCACTTCTGTCCAGAGCACAGAAGGCGAAGAACCAAGCAGCTGGGCACCGGGCTCATGTACTCAGGGGAGCCAATTTCAAATGTCCAGCCAAGAGCTGCTTCACAAGCAGCTGCAGCTGAGAATGCTCTGGCTGCTTCAGGAAGGAAGGCGCAGCCCTTGCACTCCTGGACACAAGCTGGCCAGCAGCAGGTTCCTAAACCTTCAGTGCTGCAGAGTGCATGCAGCTGGAGCACAGCCAGAAGGAGGTGTCCAGAAAGAAGGCGTTCTTCAAGTCCCCCCCTCCTCCAGGCAGCCTTGAAACTGAGCACAACACACTGCGCCTCGGCAGCTTCCTTCTCACATAGACGGACCGTCCCCTTCTTCACTCTCGCAGCTCCCTTGCCCACTTGCAGCAGCTGCTGCCAAAGAAAAAGGCTCCAGAAGTCAAAGCCTCTGCTGGGCTGCACTTTCCCCTTGCCTCACGTCAAAGCACCAGAAACTCTCCGCTGCACTCTGTATTTCCAGTCTCCGCTGCATCTGCCACTGTCATCTCTGCATCTCAAAAGCATCAAGCTGGGCACAATTCTTTCCAGGGAAAGCTGGAAGAGAAATAGGTAGCAGCACAAGTAGCCGCAGCTTGAACTTTCTGTTTTCAAGTGCTAACGTGAATCCGCACACAAGCGAGAGGCAGCCTGGGCGATGCGCATACCAGCTCCGTGCTCTGCTCCTTCATTGTGCCGGAGTGGAAGCGGTGTCTACTTCTCGCCCAGAGAGCACGGTGCCAGCAGAGAAATGCTCCAGGCTGCTGCCTCTGCCCAAACACGCCTGGCCTCTGCACTTTCTCTCTCAGCGCTAGGTAGCAGCACATTCGGTCTGCCTTGCAGCCTGAATCTGAACGGAAAGCTTCTCAGCTAAGTCTCGCACAGAGAACAGTTTGAGGTCAACGAGCTTACGCGGAGCTTACCCTCGACGCGTGGAAACCTGTATTTGCAGCACATCCTAGTGGTAGCCCTCTTTCCTTTCCAGCCTGCACAGCGCCGGCAGATCGCGGTGCTCTCTACACCTGCCTTCTCACTTGCAAGCACCACCGCCAAGCTTACAGCCTTGCAGGGAGAGAAGAGGCGGATAGGCGTGTCGCCCAGAAGAAGGTGCCAGGACCAAAAGATGGTCTTCCTTTCTGCTGCTCCTTGCCCGAATTGTGGTGCTGTGTTGAAAGTCTTGCCCAGCGAAAAGCTACTCCAGCAAGTGTTTCTCGCCTGACGCATTTCGCTGAGCGAGAGCTACATGCCCAGTTTGGACTCGCTGAAAGAGCAAGAAAATGCTTGTCCGTCGAGCTGAAGGAAAATCCCTGCACAGCACACCGTGGCTGCGTGCAGTGCTCACGCTGAAGAGCGGCAAAGCTCCAAGCCATGGCTGGGCTTCAGTTCTGTCCAGAGCACAGAAGGCGAAGAACCAAGCAGCTGGGCACCGGGCTCATGTACTCAGGGGAGCCAATTTCAAATGTCCAGCCAAGAGCTGCTTCACAAGCAGCTGCAGCTGAGAATGCTCTGGCTGCTTCAGGAAGGAAGGCGCAGCCCTTGCACTCCTGGACACAAGCTGGCCAGCAGCAGGTTCCTAAACCTTCAGTGCTGCAGAGTGCATGCAGCTGGAGCACAGCCAGAAGGAGGCGTCCAGAAAGAAGGCGTTCTTCAAGTACCCCCCCTCCTCCAGGCAGCCTTGAAACTGAGCACAACACACTGCGCCTCGGCAGCTTCCTTCTCACATACACGGACCGTCCCCTTCTTCACTCTCGCAGCTCCCTTGCCCACTTGCAGCAGCTGCTGCCAAAGAAAAAGGCTCCAGAAGTCAAAGCCTCTGCTGGGCTGCACTTTCCCCTTGCCTCACGTCAAAGCACCAGAAACTCTCGGCTGCACTCTGTATTTCCAGTCTCCGCTGCATCTGCCACTGTCATCTCTGCATCTCAAAAGCATCAAGCTGGGCACAATTCTTTCCAGGGAAAGCTGGAAGAGAAATAGGTAGCAGCACAAGTAGCCGCAGCTTGAACTTTCTGTTTTCAAGTGCTAACGTGAATCCGCACACAAG
Source organism: Corvus hawaiiensis (assembly GCF_020740725.1). Classification (NCBI taxonomy): domain Eukaryota; kingdom Metazoa; phylum Chordata; class Aves; order Passeriformes; family Corvidae; genus Corvus; species Corvus hawaiiensis. The sequence continues at coordinate 15,980,056 of NC_063214.1, forward strand.
CGAGAGGCAGCCTGGGCGATGCGCATACCAGCTCCGTGCTCTGCTCCTTCATTGTGCCGGAGTGGAAGCGGTGTCTACTTCTCGCCCAGAGAGCACGGTGCCGGCAGAGAAATGCTCCAGGCTGCTGCCTCTGCCCAAACACGCCTGGCCTCTGCACTTTCTCTCTCAGCGCTAGGTAGCAGCACATTCGGTCTGCCTTGCAGCCTGAATCTGAACGGAAAGCTTCTCAGCTAAGTCTCGCACAGAGAACAGTTTGAGGTCAACGAGCTTACGCGGAGCTTACCCTCGACGCGTGGAAACCTGTATTTGCAGCACATCCTAGTGGTAGCCCTCTTTCCTTTCCAGCCTGCACAGCGCCGGCAGATCGCGGTGCTCTCTGCACCTGCCTTCTCACTTGCAAGCACCACCGCCAAGCTTACAGCCTTGCAGGGAGCGAAGAGGCGGATAGGCGTGTCGCCCAGAAGAAGGTGCCAGGACCAAAAGATGGTCTTCCTTTCTGCTGCTCCTTGCCCGAATTGTGGTGCTGTGTTGAAAGTCTTGCCCAGCGAAAAGCTACTCCAGCAAGTGTTTCTCGCCTGACGCATTTCGCTGAGCGAGAGCTACATGCCCAGTTTGGACTCGCTGAAAGAGCAAGAAAATGCTTGTCCGTCGAGCTGAAGGAAAATCCCTGCACAGCACACCGTGGCTGCGTGCAGTGCTCACGCTGAAGAGCGGCAAAGCTCCAAGCCATGGCTGGGCTTCAGTTCTGTCCAGAGCACAGAAGGCGAAGAACCAAGCAGCTGGGCACCGGGCTCATGTACTCAGGGGAGCCAATTTCAAATGTCCAGCCAAGAGCTGCTTCACAAGCAGCTGCAGCTGAGAATGCTCTGGCTGCTTCAGGAAGGAAGGCGCAGCCCTTGCACTCCTGGACACAAGCTGGCCAGCAGCAGGTTCCTAAACCTTCAGTGCTGCAGAGTGCATGCAGCTGGAGCACAGCCAGAAGGAGGCGTCCAGAAAGAAGGCGTTCTTCAAGTACCCCCCCTCCTCCAGGCAGCCTTGAAACTGAGCACAACACACTGCGCCTCGGCAGCTTCCTTCTCACATAGACGGACCGTCCCCTTCTTCACTCTCGCAGCTCCCTTGCCCACTTGCAGCAGCTGCTGCCAAAGAAAAAGGCTCCAGAAGTCAAAGCCTCTGCTGGGCTGCACTTTCCCCTTGCCTCACGTCAAAGCACCAGAAACTCTCCGCTGCACTCTGTATTTCCAGTCTCCGCTGCATCTGCCACTGTCATCTCTGCATCTCAAAAGCATCAAGCTGGGCACAATTCTTTCCAGGGAAAGCTGGAAGAGAAATAGGTAGCAGCACAAGTAGCCGCAGCTTGAACTTTCTGTTTTCAAGTGCTAACGTGAATCCGCACACAAGCGAGAGGCAGCCTGGGCGATGCGCATACCAGCTCCGTGCTCTGCTCCTTCATTGTGCCGGAGTGGAAGCGGTGTCTACTTCTCGCCCAGAGAGCACGGTGCCGGCAGAGAAATGCTCCAGGCTGCTGCCTCTGCCCAAACACGCCTGGCCTCTGCACTTTCTCTCTCAGCGCTAGGTAGCAGCACATTCGGTCTGCCTTGCAGCCTGAATCTGAACGGAAAGCTTCTCAGCTAAGTCTCGCACAGAGAACAGTTTGAGGTCAACGAGCTTACGCGGAGCTTACCCTCGACGCGTGGAAACCTGTATTTGCAGCACATCCTAGTGGTAGCCCTCTTTCCTTTCCAGCCTGCACAGCGCCGGCAGATCGCGGTGCTCTCTACACCTGCCTTCTCACTTGCAAGCACCACCGCCAAGCTTACAGCCTTGCAGGGAGCGAAGAGGCGGATAGGCGTGTCGCCCAGAAGAAGGTGCCAGGACCAAAAGATGGTCTTCCTTTCTGCTGCTCCTTGCCCGAATTGTGGTGCTGTGTTGAAAGTCTTGCCCAGCGAAAAGCTACTCCAGCAAGTGTTTCTCGCCTGACGCATTTCGCTGAGCGAGAGCTACATGCCCAGTTTGGACTCGCTGAAAGAGCAAGAAAATGCTTGTCCGTCGAGCTGAAGGAAAATCCCTGCACAGCACACCGTGGCTGCGTGCAGTGCTCACGCTGAAGAGCGGCAAAGCTCCAAGCCATGGCTGGGCTTCAGTTCTGTCCAGAGCACAGAAGGCGAAGAACCAAGCAGCTGGGCACCGGGCTCATGTACTCAGGGGAGCCAATTTCAAATGTCCAGCCAAGAGCTGCTTCACAAGCAGCTGCAGCTGAGAATGCTCTGGCTGCTTCAGGAAGGAAGGCGCAGCCCTTGCACTCCTGGACACAAGCTGGCCAGCAGCAGGTTCCTAAACCTTCAGTGCTGCAGAGTGCATGCAGCTGGAGCACAGCCAGAAGGAGGCGTCCAGAAAGAAGGCGTTCTTCAAGTCCCCCCCTCCTCCAGGCAGCCTTGAAACTGAGCACAACACACTGCGCCTCGGCAGCTTCCTTCTCACATAGACGGACCGTCCCCTTCTTCACTCTCGCAGCTCCCTTGCCCACTTGCAGAAGCTGCTGCCAAAGAAAAAGGCTCCAGAAGTCAAAGCCTCTGCTGGGCTGCACTTTCCCCTTGCCTCACGTCAAAGCACCAGAAACTCTCCGCTGCACTCTGTATTTCCAGTCTCCGCTGCATCTGCCACTGTCATCTCTGCATCTCAAAAGCATCAAGCTGGGCACAATTCTTTCCAGGGAAAGCTGGAAGAGAAATAGGTAGCAGCACAAGTAGCCGCAGCTTGAACTTTCTGTTTTCAAGTGCTAACGTGAATCCGCACACAAGCGAGAGGCAGCCTGGGCGATGCGCATACCAGCTCCGTGCTCTGCTCCTTCATTGTGCCGGAGTGGAAGCGGTGTCTACTTCTCGCCCAGAGAGCACGGTGCCGGCAGAGAAATGCTCCAGGCTGCTGCCTCTGCCCAAACACGCCTGGCCTCTGCACTTTCTCTCTCAGCGCTAGGTAGCAGCACATTCGGTCTGCCTTGCAGCCTGAATCTGAACGGAAAGCTTCTCAGCTAAGTCTCGCACAGAGAACAGTTTTAGATCAACGAGCTTACGCGGAGCTTACCCTCGACGCGTGGAAACCTGTATTTGCAGCACATCCTAGTGGTAGCCCTCTTTCCTTTCCAGCCTGCACAGCGCCGGCAGATCGCGGTGCTCTCTACACCTGCCTTCTCACTTGCAAGCACCACCGCCAAGCTTACAGCCTTGCAGGGAGAGAAGAGGCGGATAGGCGTGTCGCCCAGAAGAAGGTGCCAGGACCAAAAGATGGTCTTCCTTTCTGCTGCTCCTTGCCCGAATTGTGGTGCTGTGTTGAAAGTCTTGCCCAGCGAAAAGCTACTCCAGCAAGTGTTTCTCGCCTGACGCATTTCGCTGAGCGAGAGCTACATGCCCAGTTTGGACTCGCTGAAAGAGCAAGAAAATGCTTGTCCGTCGAGCTGAAGGAAAATCCCTGCACAGCACACCGTGGCTGCGTGCAGTGCTCACGCTGAAGAGCGGCAAAGCTCCAAGCCATGGCTGGGCTTCACTTCTGTCCAGAGCACAGAAGGCGAAGAACCAAGCAGCTGGGCACCGGGCTCATGTACTCAGGGGAGCCAATTTCAAATGTCCAGCCAAGAGCTGCTTCACAAGCAGCTGCAGCTGAGAATGCTCTGGCTGCTTCAGGAAGGAAGGCGCAGCCCTTGCACTCCTGGACACAAGCTGGCCAGCAGCAGGTTCCTAAACCTTCAGTGCTGCAGAGTGCATGCAGCTGGAGCACAGCCAGAAGGAGGTGTCCAGAAAGAAGGCGTTCTTCAAGTCCCCCCCTCCTCCAGGCAGCCTTGAAACTGAGCACAACACACTGCGCCTCGGCAGCTTCCTTCTCACATAGACGGACCGTCCCCTTCTTCACTCTCGCAGCTCCCTTGCCCACTTGCAGCAGCTGCTGCCAAAGAAAAAGGCTCCAGAAGTCAAAGCCTCTGCTGGGCTGCACTTTCCCCTTGCCTCACGTCAAAGCACCAGAAACTCTCCGCTGCACTCTGTATTTCCAGTCTCCGCTGCATCTGCCACTGTCATCTCTGCATCTCAAAAGCATCAAGCTGGGCACAATTCTTTCCAGGGAAAGCTGGAAGAGAAATAGGTAGCAGCACAAGTAGCCGCAGCTTGAACTTTCTGTTTTCAAGTGCTAACGTGAATCCGCACACAAGCGAGAGGCAGCCTGGGCGATGCGCATACCAGCTCCGTGCTCTGCTCCTTCATTGTGCCGGAGTGGAAGCGGTGTCTACTTCTCGCCCAGAGAGCACGGTGCCAGCAGAGAAATGCTCCAGGCTGCTGCCTCTGCCCAAACACGCCTGGCCTCTGCACTTTCTCTCTCAGCGCTAGGTAGCAGCACATTCGGTCTGCCTTGCAGCCTGAATCTGAACGGAAAGCTTCTCAGCTAAGTCTCGCACAGAGAACAGTTTGAGGTCAACGAGCTTACGCGGAGCTTACCCTCGACGCGTGGAAACCTGTATTTGCAGCACATCCTAGTGGTAGCCCTCTTTCCTTTCCAGCCTGCACAGCGCCGGCAGATCGCGGTGCTCTCTACACCTGCCTTCTCACTTGCAAGCACCACCGCCAAGCTTACAGCCTTGCAGGGAGAGAAGAGGCGGATAGGCGTGTCGCCCAGAAGAAGGTGCCAGGACCAAAAGATGGTCTTCCTTTCTGCTGCTCCTTGCCCGAATTGTGGTGCTGTGTTGAAAGTCTTGCCCAGCGAAAAGCTACTCCAGCAAGTGTTTCTCGCCTGACGCATTTCGCTGAGCGAGAGCTACATGCCCAGTTTGGACTCGCTGAAAGAGCAAGAAAATGCTTGTCCGTCGAGCTGAAGGAAAATCCCTGCACAGCACACCGTGGCTGCGTGCAGTGCTCACGCTGAAGAGCGGCAAAGCTCCAAGCCATGGCTGGGCTTCAGTTCTGTCCAGAGCACAGAAGGCGAAGAACCAAGCAGCTGGGCACCGGGCTCATGTACTCAGGGGAGCCAATTTCAAATGTCCAGCCAAGAGCTGCTTCACAAGCAGCTGCAGCTGAGAATGCTCTGGCTGCTTCAGGAAGGAAGGCGCAGCCCTTGCACTCCTGGACACAAGCTGGCCAGCAGCAGGTTCCTAAACCTTCAGTGCTGCAGAGTGCATGCAGCTGGAGCACAGCCAGAAGGAGGCGTCCAGAAAGAAGGCGTTCTTCAAGTACCCCCCCTCCTCCAGGCAGCCTTGAAACTGAGCACAACACACTGCGCCTCGGCAGCTTCCTTCTCACATACACGGACCGTCCCCTTCTTCACTCTCGCAGCTCCCTTGCCCACTTGCAGCAGCTGCTGCCAAAGAAAAAGGCTCCAGAAGTCAAAGCCTCTGCTGGGCTGCACTTTCCCCTTGCCTCACGTCAAAGCACCAGAAACTCTCGGCTGCACTCTGTATTTCCAGTCTCCGCTGCATCTGCCACTGTCATCTCTGCATCTCAAAAGCATCAAGCTGGGCACAATTCTTTCCAGGGAAAGCTGGAAGAGAAATAGGTAGCAGCACAAGTAGCCGCAGCTTGAACTTTCTGTTTTCAAGTGCTAACGTGAATCCGCACACAAGCGAGAGGCAGCCTGGGCGATGCGCATACCAGCTCCGTGCTCTGCTCCTTCATTGTGCCGGAGTGGAAGCGGTGTCTACTTCTCGCCCAGAGAGCACGGTGCCGGCAGAGAAATGCTCCAGGCTGCTGCCTCTGCCCAAACACGCCTGGCCTCTGCACTTTCTCTCTCAGCGCTAGGTAGCAGCACATTCGGTCTGCCTTGCAGCCTGAATCTGAACGGAAAGCTTCTCAGCTAAGTCTCGCACAGAGAACAGTTTGAGGTCAACGAGCTTACGCGGAGCTTACCCTCGACGCGTGGAAACCTGTATTTGCAGCACATCCTAGTGGTAGCCCTCTTTCCTTTCCAGCCTGCACAGCGCCGGCAGATCGCGGTGCTCTCTGCACCTGCCTTCTCACTTGCAAGCACCACCGCCAAGCTTACAGCCTTGCAGGGAGCGAAGAGGCGGATAGGCGTGTCGCCCAGAAGAAGGTGCCAGGACCAAAAGATGGTCTTCCTTTCTGCTGCTCCTTGCCCGAATTGTGGTGCTGTGTTGAAAGTCTTGCCCAGCGAAAAGCTACTCCAGCAAGTGTTTCTCGCCTGACGCATTTCGCTGAGCGAGAGCTACATGCCCAGTTTGGACTCGCTGAAAGAGCAAGAAAATGCTTGTCCGTCGAGCTGAAGGAAAATCCCTGCTCAGCACACCGTGGCTGCGTGCAGTGCTCACGCTGAAGAGCGGCAAAGCTCCAAGCCATGGCTGGGCTTCAGTTCTGTCCAGAGCACAGAAGGCGAAGAACCAAGCAGCTGGGCAGCGGGCTCATGTACTCAGGGGAGCCAATTTCAAATGTCCAGCCAAGAGCTGCTTCACAAGCAGCTGCAGCTGAGAATGCTCTGGCTGCTTCAGGAAGGAAGGCGCAGCCCTTGCACTCCTGGACACAAGCTGGCCAGCAGCAGGTTCCTAAACCTTCAGTGCTGCAGAGTGCATGCAGCTGGAGCACAGCCAGAAGGAGGCGTCCAGAAAGAAGGCGTTCTTCAAGTCCCCCCCTCCTCCAGGCAGCCTTGAAACTGAGCACAACACACTGCGCCTCGGCAGCTTCCTTCTCACATAGACGGACCGTCCCCTTCTTCACTCTCGCAGCTCCCTTGCCCACTTGCAGCAGCTGCTGCCAAAGAAAAAGGCTCCAGAAGTCAAAGCCTCTGCTGGGCTGCACTTTCCCCTTGCCTCACGTCAAAGCACCAGAAACTCTCGGCTGCACTCTGTATTTCCAGTCTCCGCTGCATCTGCCACTGTCATCTCTGCATCTCAAAAGCATCAAGCTGGGCACAATTCTTTCCAGGGAAAGCTGGAAGAGAAATAGGTAGCAGCACAAGTAGCCGCAGCTTGAACTTTCTGTTTTCAAGTGCTAACGTGAATCCGCACACAAGCGAGAGGCAGCCTGGGCGATGCGCATACCAGCTCCGTGCTCTGCTCCTTCATTGTGCCGGAGTGGAAGCGGTGTCTACTTCTCGCCCAGAGAGCACGGTGCCGGCAGAGAAATGCTCCAGGCTGCTGCCTCTGCCCAAACACGCCTGGCCTCTGCACTTTCTCTCTCAGCGCTAGGTAGCAGCACATTCGGTCTGCCTTGCAGCCTGAATCTGAACGGAAAGCTTCTCAGCTAAGTCTCGCACAGAGAACAGTTTGAGGTCAACGAGCTTACGCGGAGCTTACCCTCGACGCGTGGAAACCTGTATTTGCAGCACATCCTAGTGGTAGCCCTCTTTCCTTTCCAGCCTGCACAGCGCCGGCAGATCGCGGTGCTCTCTACACCTGCCTTCTCACTTGCAAGCACCACCGCCAAGCTTACAGCCTTGCAGGGAGCGAAGAGGCGGATAGGCGTGTCGCCCAGAAGAAGGTGCCAGGACCAAAAGATGGTCTTCCTTTCTGCTGCTCCTTGCCCGAATTGTGGTGCTGTGTTGAAAGTCTTGCCCAGCGAAAAGCTACTCCAGCAAGTGTTTCTCGCCTGACGCATTTCGCTGAGCGAGAGCTACATGCCCAGTTTGGACTCGCTGAAAGAGCAAGAAAATGCTTGTCCGTCGAGCTGAAGGAAAATCCCTGCACAGCACACCGTGGCTGCGTGCAGTGCTCACGCTGAAGAGCGGCAAAGCTCCAAGCCATGGCTGGGCTTCAGTTCTGTCCAGAGCACAGAAGGCGAAGAACCAAGCAGCTGGGCACCGGGCTCATGTACTCAGGGGAGCCAATTTCAAATGTCCAGCCAAGAGCTGCTTCACAAGCAGCTGCAGCTGAGAATGCTCTGGCTGCTTCAGGAAGGAAGGCGCAGCCCTTGCACTCCTGGACACAAGCTGGCCAGCAGCAGGTTCCTAAACCTTCAGTGCTGCAGAGTGCATGCAGCTGGAGCACAGCCAGAAGGAGGCGTCCAGAAAGAAGGCGTTCTTCAAGTCCCCCCCTCCTCCAGGCAGCCTTGAAACTGAGCACAACACACTGCGCCTCGGCAGCTTCCTTCTCACATAGACGGACCGTCCCCTTCTTCACTCTCGCAGCTCCCTTGCCCACTTGCAGAAGCTGCTGCCAAAGAAAAAGGCTCCAGAAGTCAAAGCCTCTGCTGGGCTGCACTTTCCCCTTGCCTCACGTCAAAGCACCAGAAACTCTCCGCTGCACTCTGTATTTCCAGTCTCCGCTGCATCTGCCACTGTCATCTCTGCATCTCAAAAGCATCAAGCTGGGCACAATTCTTTCCAGGGAAAGCTGGAAGAGAAATAGGTAGCAGCACAAGTAGCCGCAGCTTGAACTTTCTGTTTTCAAGTGCTAACGTGAATCCGCACACAAGCGAGAGGCAGCCTGGGCGATGCGCATACCAGCTCCGTGCTCTGCTCCTTCATTGTGCCGGAGTGGAAGCGGTGTCTACTTCTCGCCCAGAGAGCACGGTGCCAGCAGAGAAATGCTCCAGGCTGCTGCCTCTGCCCAAACACGCCTGGGCTCCTCTGCACTTTCTCTCTCAGCGCTAGGTAGCAGCACATTCGGTCTGCCTTGCAGCCTGAATCTGAACGGAAAGCTTCTCAGCTAAGTCTCGCACAGAGAACAGTTTTAGGTCAACGAGCTTACGCGGAGCTTACCCTCGACGCGTGGAAACCTGTATTTGCAGCACATCCTAGTGGTAGCCCTCTTTCCTTTCCAGCCTGCACAGCGCCGGCAGATCGCGGTGCTCTCTACACCTGCCTTCTCACTTGCAAGCACCACCGCCAAGCTTACAGCCTTGCAGGGAGAGAAGAGGCGGATAGGCGTGTCGCCCAGAAGAAGGTGCCAGGACCAAAAGATGGTCTTCCTTTCTGCTGCTCCTTGCCCGAATTGTGGTGCTGTGTTGAAAGTCTTGCCCAGCGAAAAGCTACTCCAGCAAGTGTTTCTCGCCTGACGCATTTCGCTGAGCGAGAGCTACATGCCCAGTTTGGACTCGCTGAAAGAGCAAGAAAATGCTTGTCCGTCGAGCTGAAGGAAAATCCCTGCACAGCACACCGTGGCTGCGTGCAGTGCTCACGCTGAAGAGCGGCAAAGCTCCAAGCCATGGCTGGGCTTCACTTCTGTCCAGAGCACAGAAGGCGAAGAACCAAGCAGCTGGGCACCGGGCTCATGTACTCAGGGGAGCCAATTTCAAATGTCCAGCCAAGAGCTGCTTCACAAGCAGCTGCAGCTGAGAATGCTCTGGCTGCTTCAGGAAGGAAGGCGCAGCCCTTGCACTCCTGGACACAAGCTGGCCAGCAGCAGGTTCCTAAACCTTCAGTGCTGCAGAGTGCATGCAGCTGGAGCACAGCCAGAAGGAGGCGTCCAGAAAGAAGGCGTTCTTCAAGTCCCCCCCTCCTCCAGGCAGCCTTGAAACTGAGCACAACACACTGCGCCTCGGCAGCTTCCTTCTCACATAGACGGACCGTCCCCTTCTTCACTCTCGCAGCTCCCTTGCCCACTTGCAGCAGCTGCTGCCAAAGAAAAAGGCTCCAGAAGTCAAAGCCTCTGCTGGGCTGCACTTTCCCCTTGCCTCACGTCAAAGCACCAGAAACTCTCGGCTGCACTCTGTATTTCCAGTCTCCGCTGCATCTGCCACTGTCATCTCTGCATCTCAAAAGCATCAAGCTGGGCACAATTCTTTCCAGGGAAAGCTGGAAGAGAAATAGGTAGCAGCACAAGTAGCCGCAGCTTGAACTTTCTGTTTTCAAGTGCTAACGTGAATCCGCACACAAGCGAGAGGCAGCCTGGGCGATGCGCATACCAGCTCCGTGCTCTGCTCCTTCATTGTGCCGGAGTGGAAGCGGTGTCTACTTCTCGCCCAGAGAGCACGGTGCCGGCAGAGAAATGCTCCAGGCTGCTGCCTCTGCCCAAACACGCCTGGCCTCTGCACTTTCTCTCTCAGCGCTAGGTAGCAGCACATTCGGTCTGCCTTGCAGCCTGAATCTGAACGGAAAGCTTCTCAGCTAAGTCTCGCACAGAGAACAGTTTGAGGTCAACGAGCTTACGCGGAGCTTACCCTCGACGCGTGGAAACCTGTATTTGCAGCACATCCTAGTGGTAGCCCTCTTTCCTTTCCAGCCTGCACAGCGCCGGCAGATCGCGGTGCTCTCTACACCTGCCTTCTCACTTGCAAGCACCACCGCCAAGCTTACAGCCTTGCAGGGAGCGAAGAGGCGGATAGGCGTGTCGCCCAGAAGAAGGTGCCAGGACCAAAAGATGGTCTTCCTTTCTGCTGCTCCTTGCCCGAATTGTGGTGCTGTGTTGAAAGTCTTGCCCAGCGAAAAGCTACTCCAGCAAGTGTTTCTCGCCTGACGCATTTCGCTGAGCGAGAGCTACATGCCCAGTTTGGACTCGCTGAAAGAGCAAGAAAATGCTTGTCCGTCGAGCTGAAGGAAAATCCCTGCTCAGCACACCGTGGCTGCGTGCAGTGCTCACGCTGAAGAGCGGCAAAGCTCCAAGCCATGGCTGGGCTTCAGTTCTGTCCAGAGCACAGAAGGCGAAGAACCAAGCAGCTGGGCACCGGGCTCATGTACTCAGGGGAGCCAATTTCAAATGTCCAGCCAAGAGCTGCTTCACAAGCAGCTGCAGCTGAGAATGCTCTGGCTGCTTCAGGAAGGAAGGCGCAGCCCTTGCACTCCTGGACACAAGCTGGCCAGCAGCAGGTTCCTAAACCTTCAGTGCTGCAGAGTGCATGCAGCTGGAGCACAGCCAGAAGGAGGCGTCCAGAAAGAAGGCGTTCTTCAAGTACCCCCCCTCCTCCAGGCAGCCTTGAAACTGAGCACAACACACTGCGCCTCGGCAGCTTCCTTCTCACATAGACGGACCGTCCCCTTCTTCACTCTCGCAGCTCCCTTGCCCACTTGCAGCAGCTGCTGCCAAAGAAAAAGGCTCCAGAAGTCAAAGCCTCTGCTGGGCTGCACTTTCCCCTTGCCTCACGTCAAAGCACCAGAAACTCTCGGCTGCACTCTGTATTTCCAGTCTCCGCTGCATCTGCCACTGTCATCTCTGCATCTCAAAAGCATCAAGCTGGGCACAATTCTTTCCAGGGAAAGCTGGAAGAGAAATAGGTAGCAGCACAAGTAGCCGCAGCTTGAACTTTCTGTTTTCAAGTGCTAACGTGAATCCGCACACAAGCGAGAGGCAGCCTGGGCGATGCGCATACCAGCTCCGTGCTCTGCTCCTTCATTGTGCCGGAGTGGAAGCGGTGTCTACTTCTCGCCCAGAGAGCACGGTGCCGGCAGAGAAATGCTCCAGGCTGCTGCCTCTGCCCAAACACGCCTGGCCTCTGCACTTTCTCTCTCAGCGCTAGGTAGCAGCACATTCGGTCTGCCTTGCAGCCTGAATCTGAACGGAAAGCTTCTCAGCTAAGTCTCGCACAGAGAACAGTTTGAGGTCAACGAGCTTACGCGGAGCTTACCCTCGACGCGTGGAAACCTGTATTTGCAGCACATCCTAGTGGTAGCCCTCTTTCCTTTCCAGCCTGCACAGCGCCGGCAGATCGCGGTGCTCTCTACACCTGCCTTCTCACTTGCAAGCACCACCGCCAAGCTTACAGCCTTGCAGGGAGAGAAGAGGCGGATAGGCGTGTCGCCCAGAAGAAGGTGCCAGGACCAAAAGATGGTCTTCCTTTCTGCTGCTCCTTGCCCGAATTGTGGTGCTGTGTTGAAAGTCTTGCCCAGCGAAAAGCTACTCCAGCAAGTGTTTCTCGCCTGACGCATTTCGCTGAGCGAGAGCTACATGCCCAGTTTGGACTCGCTGAAAGAGCAAGAAAATGCTTGTCCGTCGAGCTGAAGGAAAATCCCTGCACAGCACACCGTGGCTGCGTGCAGTGCTCACGCTGAAGAGCGGCAAAGCTCCAAGCCATGGCTGGGCTTCAGTTCTGTCCAGAGCACAGAAGGCGAAGAACCAAGCAGCTGGGCACCGGGCTCATGTACTCAGGGGAGCCAATTTCAAATGTCCAGCCAAGAGCTGCTTCACAAGCAGCTGCAGCTGAGAATGCTCTGGCTGCTTCAGGAAGGAAGGCGCAGCCCTTGCACTCCTGGACACAAGCTGGCCAGCAGCAGGTTCCTAAACCTTCAGTGCTGCAGAGTGCATGCAGCTGGAGCACAGCCAGAAGGAGGCGTCCAGAAAGAAGGCGTTCTTCAAGTCCCCCCCTCCTCCAGGCAGCCTTGAAACTGAGCACAACACACTGCGCCTCGGCAGCTTCCTTCTCACATAGACGGACCGTCCCCTTCTTCACTCTCGCAGCTCCCTTGCCCACTTGCAGCAGCTGCTGCCAAAGAAAAAGGCTCCAGAAGTCAAAGCCTCTGCTGGGCTGCACTTTCCCCTTGCCTCACGTCAAAGCACCAGAAACTCTCGGCTGCACTCTGTATTTCCAGTCTCCGCTGCATCTGCCACTGTCATCTCTGCATCTCAAAAGCATCAAGCTGGGCACAATTCTTTCCAGGGAAAGCTGGAAGAGAAATAGGTAGCAGCACAAGTAGCCGCAGCTTGAACTTTCTGTTTTCAAGTGCTAACGTGAATCCGCACACAAGCGAGAGGCAGCCTGGGCGATGCGCATACCAGCTCCGTGCTCTGCTCCTTCATTGTGCCGGAGTGGAACCGGTGTCTACTTCTCGCCCAGAGAGCACGGTGCCGGCAGAGAAATGCTCCAGGCTGCTGCCTCTGCCCAAACACGCCTGGCCTCTGCACTTTCTCTCTCAGCGCTAGGTAGCAGCACATTCGGTCTGCCTTGCAGCCTGAATCTGAACGGAAAGCTTCTCAGCTACGTCTCGCACAGAGAACAGTTTGAGGTCAACGAGCTTACGCGGAGCTTACCCTCGACGCGTGGAAACCTGTATTTGCAGCACATCCTAGTGGTAGCCCTCTTTCCTTTCCAGCCTGCACAGCGCCGGCAGATCGCGGTGCTCTCTACACCTGCCTTCTCACTTGCAAGCACCACCGCCAAGCTTACAGCCTTGCAGGGAGCGAAGAGGCGGATAGGCGTGTCGCCCAGAAGAAGGTGCCAGGACCAAAAGATGGTCTTCCTTTCTGCTGCTCCTTGCCCGAATTGTGGTGCTGTGTTGAAAGTCTTGCCCAGCGAAAAGCTACTCCAGCAAGTGTTTCTCGCCTGACGCATTTCGCTGAGCGAGAGCTACATGCCCAGTTTGGACTCGCTGAAAGAGCAAGAAAATGCTTGTCCGTCGAGCTGAAGGAAAATCCCTGCACAGCACACCGTGGCTGCGTGCAGTGCTCACGCTGAAGAGCGGCAAAGCTCCAAGCCATGGCTGGGCTTCAGTTCTGTCCAGAGCACAGAAGGCGAAGAACCAAGCAGCTGGGCACCGGGCTCATGTACTCAGGGGAGCCAATTTCAAATGTCCAGCCAAGAGCTGCTTCACAAGCAGCTGCAGCTGAGAATGCTCTGGCTGCTTCAGGAAGGAAGGCGCAGCCCTTGCACTCCTGGACACAAGCTGGCCAGCAGCAGGTTCCTAAACCTTCAGTGCTGCAGAGTGCATGCAGCTGGAGCACAGCCAGAAGGAGGCGTCCAGAAAGAAGGCGTTCTTCAAGTCCCCCCCTCCTCCAGGCAGCCTTGAAACTGAGCACAACACACTGCGCCTCGGCAGCTTCCTTCTCACATAGACGGACCGTCCCCTTCTTCACTCTCGCAGCTCCCTTGCCCACTTGCAGCAGCTGCTGCCAAAGAAAAAGGCTCCAGAAGTCAAAGCCTCTGCTGGGCTGCACTTTCCCCTTGCCTCACGTCAAAGCACCAGAAACTCTCCGCTGCACTCTGTATTTCCAGTCTCCGCTGCATCTGCCACTGTCATCTCTGCATCTCAAAAGCATCAAGCTGGGCACAATTCTTTCCAGGGAAAGCTGGAAGAGAAATAGGTAGCAGCACAAGTAGCCGCAGCTTGAACTTTCTGTTTTCAAGTGCTAACGTGAATCCGCACACAAGCGAGAGGCAGCCTGGGCGATGCGCATACCAGCTCCGTGCTCTGCTCCTTCATTGTGCCGGAGTGGAACCGGTGTCTACTTCTCGCCCAGAGAGCACGGTGCCAGCAGAGAAATGCTCCAGGCTGCTGCCTCTGCCCAAACACGCCTGGGCTCCTCTGCACTTTCTCTCTCAGCGCTAGGTAGCAGCACATTCGGTCTGCCTTGCAGCCTGAATCTGAACGGAAAGCTTCTCAGCTAAGTCTCGCACAGAGAACAGTTTTAGGTCAACGAGCTTACGCGGAGCTTACCCTCGACGCGTGGAAACCTGTATTTGCAGCACATCCTAGTGGTAGCCCTCTTTCCTTTCCAGCCTGCACAGCGCCGGCAGATCGCGGTGCTCTCTGCACCTGCCTTCTCACTTGCAAGCACCACCGCCAAGCTTACAGCCTTGCAGGGAGCGAAGAGGCGGATAGGCGTGTCGCCCAGAAGAAGGTGCCAGGACCAAAAGATGGTCTTCCTTTCTGCTGCTCCTTGCCCGAATTGTGGTGCTGTGTTGAAAGTCTTGCCCAGCGAAAAGCTACTCCAGCAAGTGTTTCTCGCCTGACGCATTTCGCTGAGCGAGAGCTACATGCCCAGTTTGGACTCGCTGAAAGAGCAAGAAAATGCTTGTCCGTCGAGCTGAAGGAAAATCCCTGCACAGCACACCGTGGCTGCGTGCAGTGCTCACGCTGAAGAGCGGCAAAGCTCCAAGCCATGGCTGGGCTTCAGTTCTGTCCAGAGCACAGAAGGCGAAGAACCAAGCAGCTGGGCACCGGGCTCATGTACTCAGGGGAGCCAATTTCAAATGTCCAGCCAAGAGCTGCTTCACAAGCAGCTGCAGCTGAGAATGCTCTGGCTGCTTCAGGAAGGAAGGCGCAGCCCTTGCACTCCTGGACACAAGCTGGCCAGCAGCAGGTTCCTAAACCTTCAGTGCTGCAGAGTGCATGCAGCTGGAGCACAGCCAGAAGGAGGCGTCCAGAAAGAAGGCGTTCTTCAAGTCCCCCCCTCCTCCAGGCAGCCTTGAAACTGAGCACAACACACTGCGCCTCGGCAGCTTCCTTCTCACATAGACGGACCGTCCCCTTCTTCACTCTCGCAGCTCCCTTGCCCACTTGCAGCAGCTGCTGCCAAAGAAAAAGGCTCCAGAAGTCAAAGCCTCTGCTGGGCTGCACTTTCCCCTTGCCTCACGTCAAAGCACCAGAAACTTTCCGCTGCACTCTGTATTTCCAGTCTCCGCTGCATCTGCCACTGTCATCTCTGCATCTCAAAAGCATCAAGCTGGGCACAATTCTTTCCAGGGAAAGCTGGAAGAGAAATAGGTAGCAGCACAAGTAGCCGCAGCTTGAACTTTCTGTTTTCAAGTGCTAACGTGAATCCGCACACAAGCGAGAGGCAGCCTGGGCGATGCGCATACCAGCTCCGTGCTCTGCTCCTTCATTGTGCCGGAGTGGAAGCGGTGTCTACTTCTCGCCCAGAGAGCACGGTGCCGGCAGAGAAATGCTCCAGGCTGCTGCCTCTGCCCAAACACGCCTGGCCTCTGCACTTTCTCTCTCAGCGCTAGGTAGCAGCACATTCGGTCTGCCTTGCAGCCTGAATCTGAACGGAAAGCTTCTCAGCTAAGTCTCGCACAGAGAACAGTTTTAGGTCAACGAGCTTACGCGGAGCTTACCCTCGACGCGTGGAAACCTGTATTTGCAGCACATCCTAGTGGTAGCCCTCTTTCCTTTCCAGCCTGCACAGCGCCGGCAGATCGCGGTGCTCTCTACACCTGCCTTCTCACTTGCAAGCACCACCGCCAAGCTTACAGCCTTGCAGGGAGAGAAGAGGCGGATAGGCGTGTCGCCCAGAAGAAGGTGCCAGGACCAAAAGATGGTCTTCCTTTCTGCTGCTCCTTGCCCGAATTGTGGTGCTGTGTTGAAAGTCTTGCCCAGCGAAAAGCTACTCCAGCAAGTGTTTCTCGCCTGACGCATTTCGCTGAGCGAGAGCTACATGCCCAGTTTGGACTCGCTGAAAGAGCAAGAAAATGCTTGTCCGTCGAGCTGAAGGAAAATCCCTGCTCAGCACACCGTGGCTGCGTGCAGTGCTCACGCTGAAGAGCGGCAAAGCTCCAAGCCATGGCTGGGCTTCAGTTCTGTCCAGAGCACAGAAGGCGAAGAACCAAGCAGCTGGGCACCGGGCTCATGTACTCAGGGGAGCCAATTTCAAATGTCCAGCCAAGAGCTGCTTCACAAGCAGCTGCAGCTGAGAATGCTCTGGCTGCTTCAGGAAGGAAGGCGCAGCCCTTGCACTCCTGGACACAAGCTGGCCAGCAGCAGGTTCCTAAACCTTCAGTGCTGCAGAGTGCATGCAGCTGGAGCACAGCCAGAAGGAGGCGTCCAGAAAGAAGGCGTTCTTCAAGTACCCCCCCTCCTCCAGGCAGCCTTGAAACTGAGCACAACACACTGCGCCTCGGCAGCTTCCTTCTCACATAGACGGACCGTCCCCTTCTTCACTCTCGCAGCTCCCTTGCCCACTTGCAGCAGCTGCTGCCAAAGAAAAAGGCTCCAGAAGTCAAAGCCTCTGCTGGGCTGCACTTTCCCCTTGCCTCACGTCAAAGCACCAGAAACTCTCCGCTGCACTCTGTATTTCCAGTCTCCGCTGCATCTGCCACTGTCATCTCTGCATCTCAAAAGCATCAAGCTGGGCACAATTCTTTCCAGGGAAAGCTGGAAGAGAAATAGGTAGCAGCACAAGTAGCCGCAGCTTGAACTTTCTGTTTTCAAGTGCTAACGTGAATCCGCACACAAGCGAGAGGCAGCCTGGGCGATGCGCATACCAGCTCCGTGCTCTGCTCCTTCATTGTGCCGGAGTGGAAGCGGTGTCTACTTCTCGCCCAGAGAGCACGGTGCCGGCAGAGAAATGCTCCAGGCTGCTGCCTCTGCCCAAACACGCCTGGCCTCTGCACTTTCTCTCTCAGCGCTAGGTAGCAGCACATTCGGTCTGCCTTGCAGCCTGAATCTGAACGGAAAGCTTCTCAGCTAAGTCTCGCATAGAGAACAGTTTTAGGTCAACGAGCTTACGCGGAGCTTACCCTCGTCGCGTGGAAACCTGTATTTGCAGCACATCCTAGTGGTAGCCCTCTTTCCTTTCCAGCCTGCACAGCGCCGGCAGATCGCGGTGCTCTCTACACCTGCCTTCTCACTTGCAAGCACCACCGCCAAGCTTACAGCCTTGCAGGGAGAGAAGAGGCGGATAGGCGTGTCGCCCAGAAGAAGGTGCCAGGACCAAAAGATGGTCTTCCTTTCTGCTGCTCCTTGCCCGAATTGTGGTGCTGTGTTGAAAGTCTTGCCCAGCGAAAAGCTACTCCAGCAAGTGTTTCTCGCCTGACGCATTTCGCTGAGCGAGAGCTACATGCCCAGTTTGGACTCGCTGAAAGAGCAAGAAAATGCTTGTCCGTCGAGCTGAAGGAAAATCCCTGCACAGCACACCGTGGCTGCGTGCAGTGCTCACGCTGAAGAGCGGCAAAGCTCCAAGCCATGGCTGGGCTTCAGTTCTGTCCAGAGCACAGAAGGCGAAGAACCAAGCAGCTGGGCACCGGGCTCATGTACTCAGGGGAGCCAATTTCAAATGTCCAGCCAAGAGCTGCTTCACAAGCAGCTGCAGCTGAGAATGCTCTGGCTGCTTCAGGAAGGAAGGCGCAGCCCTTGCACTCCTGGACACAAGCTGGCCAGCAGCAGGTTCCTAAACCTTCAGTGCTGCAGAGTGCATGCAGCTGGAGCACAGCCAGAAGGAGGCGTCCAGAAAGAAGGCGTTCTTCAAGTCCCCCCCTCCTCCAGGCAGCCTTGAAACTGAGCACAACACACTGCGCCTCGGCAGCTTCCTTCTCACATAGACGGACCGTCCCCTTCTTCACTCTCGCAGCTCCCTTGCCCACTTGCAGCAGCTGCTGCCAAAGAAAAAGGCTCCAGAAGTCAAAGCCTCTGCTGGGCTGCACTTTCCCCTTGCCTCACGTCAAAGCACCAGAAACTCTCGGCTGCACTCTGTATTTCCAGTCTCCGCTGCATCTGCCACTGTCATCTCTGCATCTCAAAAGCATCAAGCTGGGCACAATTCTTTCCAGGGAAAGCTGGAAGAGAAATAGGTAGCAGCACAAGTAGCCGCAGCTTGAACTTTCTGTTTTCAAGTGCTAACGTGAATCCGCACACAAGCGAGAGGCAGCCTGGGCGATGCGCATACCAGCTCCGTGCTCTGCTCCTTCATTGTGCCGGAGTGGAAGCGGTGTCTACTTCTCGCCCAGAGAGCACGGTGCCGGCAGAGAAATGCTCCAGGCTGCTGCCTCTGCCCAAACACGCCTGGGCTCCTCTGCACTTTCTCTCTCAGCGCTAGGTAGCAGCACATTCGGTCTGCCTTGCAGCCTGAATCTGAACGGAAAGCTTCTCAGCTAAGTCTCGCACAGAGAACAGTTTGAGGTCAACGAGCTTACGCGGAGCTTACCCTCGACGCGTGGAAACCTGTATTTGCAGCACATCCTAGTGGTAGCCCTCTTTCCTTTCCAGCCTGCACAGCGCCGGCAGATCGCGGTGCTCTCTGCACCTGCCTTCTCACTTGCAAGCACCACCGCCAAGCTTACAGCCTTGCAGGGAGCGAAGAGGCGGATAGGCGTGTCGCCCAGAAGAAGGTGCCAGGACCAAAAGATGGTCTTCCTTTCTGCTGCTCCTTGCCCGAATTGTGGTGCTGTGTTGAAAGTCTTGCCCAGCGAAAAGCTACTCCAGCAAGTGTTTCTCGCCTGACGCATTTCGCTGAGCGAGAGCTACATGCCCAGTTTGGACTCGCTGAAAGAGCAAGAAAATGCTTGTCCGTCGAGCTGAAGGAAAATCCCTGCACAGCACACCGTGGCTGCGTGCAGTGCTCACGCTGAAGAGCGGCAAAGCTCCAAGCCATGGCTGGGCTTCACTTCTGTCCAGAGCACAGAAGGCGAAGAACCAAGCAGCTGGGCACCGGGCTCATGTACTCAGGGGAGCCAATTTCAAATGTCCAGCCAAGAGCTGCTTCACAAGCAGCTGCAGCTGAGAATGCTCTGGCTGCTTCAGGAAGGAAGGCGCAGCCCTTGCACTCCTGGACACAAGCTGGCCAGCAGCAGGTTCCTAAACCTTCAGTGCTGCAGAGTGCATGCAGCTGGAGCACAGCCAGAAGGAGGCGTCCAGAAAGAAGGCGTTCTTCAAGTCCCCCCCTCCTCCAGGCAGCCTTGAAACTGAGCACAACACACTGCGCCTCGGCAGCTTCCTTCTCACATAGACGGACCGTCCCCTTCTTCACTCTCGCAGCTCCCTTGCCCACTTGCAGCAGCTGCTGCCAAAGAAAAAGGCTCCAGAAGTCAAAGCCTCTGCTGGGCTGCACTTTCCCCTTGCCTCACGTCAAAGCACCAGAAACTCTCCGCTGCACTCTGTATTTCCAGTCTCCGCTGCATCTGCCACTGTCATCTCTGCATCTCAAAAGCATCAAGCTGGGCACAATTCTTTCCAGGGAAAGCTGGAAGAGAAATAGGTAGCAGCACAAGTAGCCGCAGCTTGAACTTTCTGTTTTCAAGTGCTAACGTGAATCCGCACACAAGCGAGAGGCAGCCTGGGCGATGCGCATACCAGCTCCGTGCTCTGCTCCTTCATTGTGCCGGAGTGGAAGCGGTGTCTACTTCTCGCCCAGAGAGCACGGTGCCGGCAGAGAAATGCTCCAGGCTGCTGCCTCTGCCCAAACACGCCTGGCCTCTGCACTTTCTCTCTCAGCGCTAGGTAGCAGCACATTCGGTCTGCCTTGCAGCCTGAATCTGAACGGAAAGCTTCTCAGCTAAGTCTCGCACAGAGAACAGTTTGAGGTCAACGAGCTTACGCGGAGCTTACCCTCGACGCGTGGAAACCTGTATTTGCAGCACATCCTAGTGGTAGCCCTCTTTCCTTTCCAGCCTGCACAGCGCCGGCAGATCGCGGTGCTCTCTACACCTGCCTTCTCACTTGCAAGCACCACCGCCAAGCTTACAGCCTTGCAGGGAGCGAAGAGGCGGATAGGCGTGTCGCCCAGAAGAAGGTGCCAGGACCAAAAGATGGTCTTCCTTTCTGCTGCTCCTTGCCCGAATTGTGGTGCTGTGTTGAAAGTCTTGCCCAGCGAAAAGCTACTCCAGCAAGTGTTTCTCGCCTGACGCATTTCGCTGAGCGAGAGCTACATGCCCAGTTTGGACTCGCTGAAAGAGCAAGAAAATGCTTGTCCGTCGAGCTGAAGGAAAATCCCTGCACAGCACACCGTGGCTGCGTGCAGTGCTCACGCTGAAGAGCGGCAAAGCTCCAAGCCATGGCTGGGCTTCAGTTCTGTCCAGAGCACAGAAGGCGAAGAACCAAGCAGCTGGGCACCGGGCTCATGTACTCAGGGGAGCCAATTTCAAATGTCCAGCCAAGAGCTGCTTCACAAGCAGCTGCAGCTGAGAATGCTCTGGCTGCTTCAGGAAGGAAGGCGCAGCCCTTGCACTCCTGGACACAAGCTGGCCAGCAGCAGGTTCCTAAACCTTCAGTGCTGCAGAGTGCATGCAGCTGGAGCACAGCCAGAAGGAGGCGTCCAGAAAGAAGGCGTTCTTCAAGTCCCCCCCTCCTCCAGGCAGCCTTGAAACTGAGCACAACACACTGCGCCTCGGCAGCTTCCTTCTCACATAGACGGACCGTCCCCTTCTTCACTCTCGCAGCTCCCTTGCCCACTTGCAGCAGCTGCTGCCAAAGAAAAAGGCTCCAGAAGTCAAAGCCTCTGCTGGGCTGCACTTTCCCCTTGCCTCACGTCAAAGCACCAGAAACTCTCCGCTGCACTCTGTATTTCCAGTCTCCGCTGCATCTGCCACTGTCATCTCTGCATCTCAAAAGCATCAAGCTGGGCACAATTCTTTCCAGGGAAAGCTGGAAGAGAAATAGGTAGCAGCACAAGTAGCCGCAGCTTGAACTTTCTGTTTTCAAGTGCTAACGTGAATCCGCACACAAGCGAGAGGCAGCCTGGGCGATGCGCATACCAGCTCCGTGCTCTGCTCCTTCATTGTGCCGGAGTGGAAGCGGTGTCTACTTCTCGCCCAGAGAGCACGGTGCCGGCAGAGAAATGCTCCAGGCTGCTGCCTCTGCCCAAACACGCCTGGCCTCTGCACTTTCTCTCTCAGCGCTAGGTAGCAGCACATTCGGTCTGCCTTGCAGCCTGAATCTGAACGGAAAGCTTCTCAGCTAAGTCTCGCACAGAGAACAGTTTGAGGTCAACGAGCTTACGCGGAGCTTACCCTCGACGCGTGGAAACCTGTATTTGCAGCACATCCTAGTGGTAGCCCTCTTTCCTTTCCAGCCTGCACAGCGCCGGCAGATCGCGGTGCTCTCTACACCTGCCTTCTCACTTGCAAGCACCACCGCCAAGCTTACAGCCTTGCAGGGAGAGAAGAGGCGGATAGGCGTGTCGCCCAGAAGAAGGTGCCAGGACCAAAAGATGGTCTTCCTTTCTGCTGCTCCTTGCCCGAATTGTGGTGCTGTGTTGAAAGTCTTGCCCAGCGAAAAGCTACTCCAGCAAGTGTTTCTCGCCTGACGCATTTCGCTGAGCGAGAGCTACATGCCCAGTTTGGACTCGCTGAAAGAGCAAGAAAATGCTTGTCCGTCGAGCTGAAGGAAAATCCCTGCACAGCACACCGTGGCTGCGTGCAGTGCTCACGCTGAAGAGCGGCAAAGCTCCAAGCCATGGCTGGGCTTCAGTTCTGTCCAGAGCACAGAAGGCGAAGAACCAAGCAGCTGGGCACCGGGCTCATGTACTCAGGGGAGCCAATTTCAAATGTCCAGCCAAGAGCTGCTTCACAAGCAGCTGCAGCTGAGAATGCTCTGGCTGCTTCAGGAAGGAAGGCGCAGCCCTTGCACTCCTGGACACAAGCTGGCCAGCAGCAGGTTCCTAAACCTTCAGTGCTGCAGAGTGCATGCAGCTGGAGCACAGCCAGAAGGAGGCGTCCAGAAAGAAGGCGTTCTTCAAGTCCCCCCCTCCTCCAGGCAGCCTTGAAACTGAGCACAACACACTGCGCCTCGGCAGCTTCCTTCTCACATAGACGGACCGTCCCCTTCTTCACTCTCGCAGCTCCCTTGCCCACTTGCAGCAGCTGCTGCCAAAGAAAAAGGCTCCAGAAGTCAAAGCCTCTGCTGGGCTGCACTTTCCCCTTGCCTCACGTCAAAGCACCAGAAACTCTCCGCTGCACTCTGTATTTCCAGTCTCCGCTGCATCTGCCACTGTCATCTCTGCATCTCAAAAGCATCAAGCTGGGCACAATTCTTTCCAGGGAAAGCTGGAAGAGAAATAGGTAGCAGCACAAGTAGCCGCAGCTTGAACTTTCTGTTTTCAAGTGCTAACGTGAATCCGCACACAAGCGAGAGGCAGCCTGGGCGATGCGCATACCAGCTCCGTGCTCTGCTCCTTCATTGTGCCGGAGTGGAAGCGGTGTCTACTTCTCGCCCAGAGAGCACGGTGCCGGCAGAGAAATGCTCCAGGCTGCTGCCTCTGCCCAAACACGCCTGGCCTCTGCACTTTCTCTCTCAGCGCTAGGTAGCAGCACATTCGGTCTGCCTTGCAGCCTGAATCTGAACGGAAAGCTTCTCAGCTAAGTCTCGCACAGAGAACAGTTTGAGGTCAACGAGCTTACGCGGAGCTTACCCTCGACGCGTGGAAACCTGTATTTGCAGCACATCCTAGTGGTAGCCCTCTTTCCTTTCCAGCCTGCACAGCGCCGGCAGATCGCGGTGCTCTCTGCACCTGCCTTCTCACTTGCAAGCACCACCGCCAAGCTTACAGCCTTGCAGGGAGCGAAGAGGCGGATAGGCGTGTCGCCCAGAAGAAGGTGCCAGGACCAAAAGATGGTCTTCCTTTCTGCTGCTCCTTGCCCGAATTGTGGTGCTGTGTTGAAAGTCTTGCCCAGCGAAAAGCTACTCCAGCAAGTGTTTCTCGCCTGACGCATTTCGCTGAGCGAGAGCTACATGCCCAGTTTGGACTCGCTGAAAGAGCAAGAAAATGCTTGTCCGTCGAGCTGAAGGAAAATCCCTGCACAGCACACCGTGGCTGCGTGCAGTGCTCACGCTGAAGAGCGGCAAAGCTCCAAGCCATGGCTGGGCTTCAGTTCTGTCCAGAGCACAGAAGGCGAAGAACCAAGCAGCTGGGCACCGGGCTCATGTACTCAGGGGAGCCAATTTCAAATGTCCAGCCAAGAGCTGCTTCACAAGCAGCTGCAGCTGAGAATGCTCTGGCTGCTTCAGGAAGGAAGGCGCAGCCCTTGCACTCCTGGACACAAGCTGGCCAGCAGCAGGTTCCTAAACCTTCAGTGCTGAGAGTGCATGCAGATGGAGCACAGCCAGAAGGAGGCGTCCAGAAAGAAGGCGTTCTTCAAGTCCCCCCCTCCTCCAGGCAGCCTTGAAACTGAGCACAACACACTGCGCCTCGGCAGCTTCCTTCTCACATAGACGGACCGTCCCCTTCTTCACTCTCGCAGCTCCCTTGCCCACTTGCAGCAGCTGCTGCCAAAGAAAAAGGCTCCAGAAGTCAAAGCCTCTGCTGGGCTGCACTTTCCCCTTGCCTCACGTCAAAGCACCAGAAACTCTCGGCTGCACTCTGTATTTCCAGTCTCCGCTGCATCTGCCACTGTCATCTCTGCATCTCAAAAGCATCAAGCTGGGCACAATTCTTTCCAGGGAAAGCTGGAAGAGAAATAGGTAGCAGCACAAGTAGCCGCAGCTTGAACTTTCTGTTTTCAAGTGCTAACGTGAATCCGCACACAAGCGAGAGGCAGCCTGGGCGATGCGCATACCAGCTCCGTGCTCTGCTCCTTCATTGTGCCGGAGTGGAAGCGGTGTCTACTTCTCGCCCAGAGAGCACGGTGCCAGCAGAGAAATGCTCCAGGCTGCTGCCTCTGCCCAAACACGCCTGGCCTCTGCACTTTCTCTCTCAGCGCTAGGTAGCAGCACATTCGGTCTGCCTTGCAGCCTGAATCTGAACGGAAAGCTTCTCAGCTAAGTCTCGCACAGAGAACAGTTTGAGGTCAACGAGCTTACGCGGAGCTTACCCTCGACGCGTGGAAACCTGTATTTGCAGCACATCCTAGTGGTAGCCCTCTTTCCTTTCCAGCCTGCACAGCGCCGGCAGATCGCGGTGCTCTCTGCACCTGCCTTCTCACTTGCAAGCACCACCGCCAAGCTTACAGCCTTGCAGGGAGCGAAGAGGCGGATAGGCGTGTCGCCCAGAAGAAGGTGCCAGGACCAAAAGATGGTCTTCCTTTCTGCTGCTCCTTGCCCGAATTGTGGTGCTGTGTTGAAAGTCTTGCCCAGCGAAAAGCTACTCCAGCAAGTGTTTCTCGCCTGACGCATTTCGCTGAGCGAGAGCTACATGCCCAGTTTGGACTCGCTGAAAGAGCAAGAAAATGCTTGTCCGTCGAGCTGAAGGAAAATCCCTGCACAGCACACCGTGGCTGCGTGCAGTGCTCACGCTGAAGAGCGGCAAAGCTCCAAGCCATGGCTGGGCTTCAGTTCTGTCCAGAGCACAGAAGGCGAAGAACCAAGCAGCTGGGCACCGGGCTCATGTACTCAGGGGAGCCAATTTCAAATGTCCAGCCAAGAGCTGCTTCACAAGCAGCTGCAGCTGAGAATGCTCTGGCTGCTTCAGGAAGGAAGGCGCAGCCCTTGCACTCCTGGACACAAGCTGGCCAGCAGCAGGTTCCTAAACCTTCAGTGCTGCAGAGTGCATGCAGCTGGAGCACAGCCAGAAGGAGGCGTCCAGAAAGAAGGCGTTCTTCAAGTCCCCCCCTCCTCCAGGCAGCCTTGAAACTGAGCACAACACACTGCGCCTCGGCAGCTTCCTTCTCACATAGACGGACCGTCCCCTTCTTCACTCTCGCAGCTCCCTTGCCCACTTGCAGCAGCTGCTGCCAAAGAAAAAGGCTCCAGAAGTCAAAGCCTCTGCTGGGCTGCACTTTCCCCTTGCCTCACGTCAAAGCACCAGAAACTCTCCGCTGCACTCTGTATTTCCAGTCTCCGCTGCATCTGCCACTGTCATCTCTGCATCTCAAAAGCATCAAGCTGGGCACAATTCTTTCCAGGGAAAGCTGGAAGAGAAATAGGTAGCAGCACAAGTAGCCGCAGCTTGAACTTTCTGTTTTCAAGTGCTAACGTGAATCCGCACACAAGCGAGAGGCAGCCTGGGCGATGCGCATACCAGCTCCGTGCTCTGCTCCTTCATTGTGCCGGAGTGGAAGCGGTGTCTACTTCTCGCCCAGAGAGCACGGTGCCGGCAGAGAAATGCTCCAGGCTGCTGCCTCTGCCCAAACACGCCTGGGCGCCTCTGCACTTTCTCTCTCAGCGCTAGGTAGCAGCACATTCGGTCTGCCTTGCAGCCTGAATCTGAACGGAAAGCTTCTCAGCTAAGTCTCGCACAGAGAACAGTTTGAGGTCAACGAGCTTACGCGGAGCTTACCCTCGACGCGTGGAAACCTGTATTTGCAGCACATCCTAGTGGTAGCCCTCTTTCCTTTCCAGCCTGCACAGCGCCGGCAGATCGCGGTGCTCTCTGCACCTGCCTTCTCACTTGCAAGCACCACCGCCAAGCTTACAGCCTTGCAGGGAGCGAAGAGGCGGATAGGCGTGTCGCCCAGAAGAAGGTGCCAGGACCAAAAGATGGTCTTCCTTTCTGCTGCTCCTTGCCCGAATTGTGGTGCTGTGTTGAAAGTCTTGCCCAGCGAAAAGCTACTCCAGCAAGTGTTTCTCGCCTGACGCATTTCGCTGAGCGAGAGCTACATGCCCAGTTTGGACTCGCTGAAAGAGCAAGAAAATGCTTGTCCGTCGAGCTGAAGGAAAATCCCTGCACAGCACACCGTGGCTGCGTGCAGTGCTCACGCTGAAGAGCGGCAAAGCTCCAAGCCATGGCTGGGCTTCAGTTCTGTCCAGAGCACAGAAGGCGAAGAACCAAGCAGCTGGGCAGCGGGCTCATGTACTCAGGGGAGCCAATTTCAAATGTCCAGCCAAGAGCTGCTTCACAAGCAGCTGCAGCTGAGAATGCTCTGGCTGCTTCAGGAAGGAAGGCGCAGCCCTTGCACTCCTGGACACAAGCTGGCCAGCAGCAGGTTCCTAAACCTTCAGTGCTGCAGAGTGCATGCAGCTGGAGCACAGCCAGAAGGAGGCGTCCAGAAAGAAGGCGTTCTTCAAGTCCCCCCCTCCTCCAGGCAGCCTTGAAACTGAGCACAACACACTGCGCCTCGGCAGCTTCCTTCTCACATAGACGGACCGTCCCCTTCTTCACTCTCGCAGCTCCCTTGCTCACTTGCAGCAGCTGCTGCCAAAGAAAAAGGCTCCAGAAGTCAAAGCCTCTGCTGGGCTGCACTTTCCCCTTGCCTCACGTCAAAGCACCAGAAACTCTCGGCTGCACTCTGTATTTCCAGTCTCCGCTGCATCTGCCACTGTCATCTCTGCATCTCAAAAGCATCAAGCTGGGCACAATTCTTTCCAGGGAAAGCTGGAAGAGAAATAGGTAGCAGCACAAGTAGCCGCAGCTTGAACTTTCTGTTTTCAAGTGCTAACGTGAATCCGCACACAAGCGAGAGGCAGCCTGGGCGATGCGCATACCAGCTCCGTGCTCTGCTCCTTCATTGTGCCGGAGTGGAAGCGGTGTCTACTTCTCGCCCAGAGAGCACGGTGCCGGCAGAGAAATGCTCCAGGCTGCTGCCTCTGCCCAAACACGCCTGGCCTCTGCACTTTCTCTCTCAGCGCTAGGTAGCAGCACATTCGGTCTGCCTTGCAGCCTGAATCTGA
This sequence comes from Corvus hawaiiensis, assembly GCF_020740725.1. Lineage (NCBI taxonomy): Eukaryota > Metazoa > Chordata > Aves > Passeriformes > Corvidae > Corvus > Corvus hawaiiensis. The sequence continues at coordinate 16,006,885 of NC_063214.1, forward strand.
ACGGAAAGCTTCTCAGCTAAGTCTCGCACAGAGAACAGTTTTAGATCAACGAGCTTACGCGGAGCTTACCCTCGACGCGTGGAAACCTGTATTTGCAGCACATCCTAGTGGTAGCCCTCTTTCCTTTCCAGCCTGCACAGCGCCGGCAGATCGCGGTGCTCTCTACACCTGCCTTCTCACTTGCAAGCACCACCGCCAAGCTTACAGCCTTGCAGGGAGCGAAGAGGCGGATAGGCGTGTCGCCCAGAAGAAGGTGCCAGGACCAAAAGATGGTCTTCCTTTCTGCTGCTCCTTGCCCGAATTGTGGTGCTGTGTTGAAAGTCTTGCCCAGCGAAAAGCTACTCCAGCAAGTGTTTCTCGCCTGACGCATTTCGCTGAGCGAGAGCTACATGCCCAGTTTGGACTCGCTGAAAGAGCAAGAAAATGCTTGTCCGTCGAGCTGAAGGAAAATCCCTGCTCAGCACACCGTGGCTGCGTGCAGTGCTCACGCTGAAGAGCGGCAAAGCTCCAAGCCATGGCTGGGCTTCAGTTCTGTCCAGAGCACAGAAGGCGAAGAACCAAGCAGCTGGGCACCGGGCTCATGTACTCAGGGGAGCCAATTTCAAATGTCCAGCCAAGAGCTGCTTCACAAGCAGCTGCAGCTGAGAATGCTCTGGCTGCTTCAGGAAGGAAGGCGCAGCCCTTGCACTCCTGGACACAAGCTGGCCAGCAGCAGGTTCCTAAACCTTCAGTGCTGCAGAGTGCATGCAGCTGGAGCACAGCCAGAAGGAGGCGTCCAGAAAGAAGGCGTTCTTCAAGTCCCCCCCTCCTCCAGGCAGCCTTGAAACTGAGCACAACACACTGCGCCTCGGCAGCTTCCTTCTCACATAGACGGACCGTCCCCTTCTTCACTCTCGCAGCTCCCTTGCCCACTTGCAGCAGCTGCTGCCAAAGAAAAAGGCTCCAGAAGTCAAAGCCTCTGCTGGGCTGCACTTTCCCCTTGCCTCACGTCAAAGCACCAGAAACTCTCGGCTGCACTCTGTATTTCCAGTCTCCGCTGCATCTGCCACTGTCATCTCTGCATCTCAAAAGCATCAAGCTGGGCACAATTCTTTCCAGGGAAAGCTGGAAGAGAAATAGGTAGCAGCACAAGTAGCCGCAGCTTGAACTTTCTGTTTTCAAGTGCTAACGTGAATCCGCACACAAGCGAGAGGCAGCCTGGGCGATGCGCATACCAGCTCCGTGCTCTGCTCCTTCATTGTGCCGGAGTGGAAGCGGTGTCTACTTCTCGCCCAGAGAGCACGGTGCCGGCAGAGAAATGCTCCAGGCTGCTGCCTCTGCCCAAACACGCCTGGCCTCTGCACTTTCTCTCTCAGCGCTAGGTAGCAGCACATTCGGTCTGCCTTGCAGCCTGAATCTGAACGGAAAGCTTCTCAGCTAAGTCTCGCACAGAGAACAGTTTTAGATCAACGAGCTTACGCGGAGCTTACCCTCGACGCGTGGAAACCTGTATTTGCAGCACATCCTAGTGGTAGCCCTCTTTCCTTTCCAGCCTGCACAGCGCCGGCAGATCGCGGTGCTCTCTACACCTGCCTTCTCACTTGCAAGCACCACCGCCAAGCTTACAGCCTTGCAGGGAGCGAAGAGGCGGATAGGCGTGTCGCCCAGAAGAAGGTGCCAGGACCAAAAGATGGTCTTCCTTTCTGCTGCTCCTTGCCCGAATTGTGGTGCTGTGTTGAAAGTCTTGCCCAGCGAAAAGCTACTCCAGCAAGTGTTTCTCGCCTGACGCATTTCGCTGAGCGAGAGCTACATGCCCAGTTTGGACTCGCTGAAAGAGCAAGAAAATGCTTGTCCGTCGAGCTGAAGGAAAATCCCTGCACAGCACACCGTGGCTGCGTGCAGTGCTCACGCTGAAGAGCGGCAAAGCTCCAAGCCATGGCTGGGCTTCAGTTCTGTCCAGAGCACAGAAGGCGAAGAACCAAGCAGCTGGGCACCGGGCTCATGTACTCAAGGGAGCCAATTTCAAATGTCCAGCCAAGAGCTGCTTCACAAGCAGCTGCAGCTGAGAATGCTCTGGCTGCTTCAGGAAGGAAGGCGCAGCCCTTGCACTCCTGGACACAAGCTGGCCAGCAGCAGGTTCCTAAACCTTCAGTGCTGCAGAGTGCATGCAGCTGGAGCACAGCCAGAAGGAGGCGTCCAGAAAGAAGGCGTTCTTCAAGTCCCCCCCTCCTCCAGGCAGCCTTGAAACTGAGCACAACACACTGCGCCTCGGCAGCTTCCTTCTCACATAGACGGACCGTCCCCTTCTTCACTCTCGCAGCTCCCTTGCCCACTTGCAGCAGCTGCTGCCAAAGAAAAAGGCTCCAGAAGTCAAAGCCTCTGCTGGGCTGCACTTTCCCCTTGCCTCACGTCAAAGCACCAGAAACTCTCGGCTGCACTCTGTATTTCCAGTCTCCGCTGCATCTGCCACTGTCATCTCTGCATCTCAAAAGCATCAAGCTGGGCACAATTCTTTCCAGGGAAAGCTGGAAGAGAAATAGGTAGCAGCACAAGTAGCCGCAGCTTGAACTTTCTGTTTTCAAGTGCTAACGTGAATCCGCACACAAGCGAGAGGCAGCCTGGGCGATGCGCATACCAGCTCCGTGCTCTGCTCCTTCATTGTGCCGGAGTGGAAGCGGTGTCTACTTCTCGCCCAGAGAGCACGGTGCCAGCAGAGAAATGCTCCAGGCTGCTGCCTCTGCCCAAACACGCCTGGCCTCTGCACTTTCTCTCTCAGCGCTAGGTAGCAGCACATTCGGTCTGCCTTGCAGCCTGAATCTGAACGGAAAGCTTCTCAGCTAAGTCTCGCACAGAGAACAGTTTGAGGTCAACGAGCTTACGCGGAGCTTACCCTCGACGCGTGGAAACCTGTATTTGCAGCACATCCTAGTGGTAGCCCTCTTTCCTTTCCAGCCTGCACAGCGCCGGCAGATCGCGGTGCTCTCTACACCTGCCTTCTCACTTGCAAGCACCACCGCCAAGCTTACAGCCTTGCAGGGAGAGAAGAGGCGGATAGGCGTGTCGCCCAGAAGAAGGTGCCAGGACCAAAAGATGGTCTTCCTTTCTGCTGCTCCTTGCCCGAATTGTGGTGCTGTGTTGAAAGTCTTGCCCAGCGAAAAGCTACTCCAGCAAGTGTTTCTCGCCTGACGCATTTCGCTGAGCGAGAGCTACATGCCCAGTTTGGACTCGCTGAAAGAGCAAGAAAATGCTTGTCCGTCGAGCTGAAGGAAAATCCCTGCACAGCACACCGTGGCTGCGTGCAGTGCTCACGCTGAAGAGCGGCAAAGCTCCAAGCCATGGCTGGGCTTCAGTTCTGTCCAGAGCACAGAAGGCGAAGAACCAAGCAGCTGGGCACCGGGCTCATGTACTCAGGGGAGCCAATTTCAAATGTCCAGCCAAGAGCTGCTTCACAAGCAGCTGCAGCTGAGAATGCTCTGGCTGCTTCAGGAAGGAAGGCGCAGCCCTTGCACTCCTGGACACAAGCTGGCCAGCAGCAGGTTCCTAAACCTTCAGTGCTGCAGAGTGCATGCAGCTGGAGCACAGCCAGAAGGAGGCGTCCAGAAAGAAGGCGTTCTTCAAGTACCCCCCCTCCTCCAGGCAGCCTTGAAACTGAGCACAACACACTGCGCCTCGGCAGCTTCCTTCTCACATAGACGGACCGTCCCCTTCTTCACTCTCGCAGCTCCCTTGCCCACTTGCAGCAGCTGCTGCCAAAGAAAAAGGCTCCAGAAGTCAAAGCCTCTGCTGGGCTGCACTTTCCCCTTGCCTCACGTCAAAGCACCAGAAACTCTCCGCTGCACTCTGTATTTCCAGTCTCCGCTGCATCTGCCACTGTCATCTCTGCATCTCAAAAGCATCAAGCTGGGCACAATTCTTTCCAGGGAAAGCTGGAAGAGAAATAGGTAGCAGCACAAGTAGCCGCAGCTTGAACTTTCTGTTTTCAAGTGCTAACGTGAATCCGCACACAAGCGAGAGGCAGCCTGGGCGATGCGCATACCAGCTCCGTGCTCTGCTCCTTCATTGTGCCGGAGTGGAAGCGGTGTCTACTTCTCGCCCAGAGAGCACGGTGCCGGCAGAGAAATGCTCCAGGCTGCTGCCTCTGCCCAAACACGCCTGGCCTCTGCACTTTCTCTCTCAGCGCTAGGTAGCAGCACATTCGGTCTGCCTTGCAGCCTGAATCTGAACGGAAAGCTTCTCAGCTAAGTCTCGCACAGAGAACAGTTTTAGGTCAACGAGCTTACGCGGAGCTTACCCTCGTCGCGTGGAAACCTGTATTTGCAGCACATCCTAGTGGTAGCCCTCTTTCCTTTCCAGCCTGCACAGCGCCGGCAGATCGCGGTGCTCTCTACACCTGCCTTCTCACTTGCAAGCACCACCGCCAAGCTTACAGCCTTGCAGGGAGAGAAGAGGCGGATAGGCGTGTCGCCCAGAAGAAGGTGCCAGGACCAAAAGATGGTCTTCCTTTCTGCTGCTCCTTGCCCGAATTGTGGTGCTGTGTTGAAAGTCTTGCCCAGCGAAAAGCTACTCCAGCAAGTGTTTCTCGCCTGACGCATTTCGCTGAGCGAGAGCTACATGCCCAGTTTGGACTCGCTGAAAGAGCAAGAAAATGCTTGTCCGTCGAGCTGAAGGAAAATCCCTGCACAGCACACCGTGGCTGCGTGCAGTGCTCACGCTGAAGAGCGGCAAAGCTCCAAGCCATGGCTGGGCTTCAGTTCTGTCCAGAGCACAGAAGGCGAAGAACCAAGCAGCTGGGCACCGGGCTCATGTACTCAGGGGAGCCAATTTCAAATGTCCAGTCAAGAGCTGCTTCACAAGCAGCTGCAGCTGAGAATGCTCTGGCTGCTTCAGGAAGGAAGGCGCAGCCCTTGCACTCCTGGACACAAGCTGGCCAGCAGCAGGTTCCTAAACCTTCAGTGCTGCAGAGTGCATGCAGCTGGAGCACAGCCAGAAGGAGGTGTCCAGAAAGAAGGCGTTCTTCAAGTCCCCCCCTCCTCCAGGCAGCCTTGAAACTGAGCACAACACACTGCGCCTCGGCAGCTTCCTTCTCACATACACGGACCGTCCCCTTCTTCACTCTCGCAGCTCCCTTGCCCACTTGCAGCAGCTGCTGCCAAAGAAAAAGGCTCCAGAAGTCAAAGCCTCTGCTGGGCTGCACTTTCCCCTTGCCTCACGTCAAAGCACCAGAAACTCTCCGCTGCACTCTGTATTTCCAGTCTCCGCTGCATCTGCCACTGTCATCTCTGCATCTCAAAAGCATCAAGCTGGGCACAATTCTTTCCAGGGAAAGCTGGAAGAGAAATAGGTAGCAGCACAAGTAGCCGCAGCTTGAACTTTCTGTTTTCAAGTGCTAACGTGAATCCGCACACAAGCGAGAGGCAGCCTGGGCGATGCGCATACCAGCTCCGTGCTCTGCTCCTTCATTGTGCCGGAGTGGAAGCGGTGTCTACTTCTCGCCCAGAGAGCACGGTGCCGGCAGAGAAATGCTCCAGGCTGCTGCCTCTGCCCAAACACGCCTGGCCTCTGCACTTTCTCTCTCAGCGCTAGGTAGCAGCACATTCGGTCTGCCTTGCAGCCTGAATCTGAACGGAAAGCTTCTCAGCTAAGTCTCGCACAGAGAACAGTTTTAGGTCAACGAGCTTACGCGGAGCTTACCCTCGTCGCGTGGAAACCTGTATTTGCAGCACATCCTAGTGGTAGCCCTCTTTCCTTTCCAGCCTGCACAGCGCCGGCAGATCGCGGTGCTCTCTACACCTGCCTTCTCACTTGCAAGCACCACCGCCAAGCTTACAGCCTTGCAGGGAGAGAAGAGGCGGATAGGCGTGTCGCCCAGAAGAAGGTGCCAGGACCAAAAGATGGTCTTCCTTTCTGCTGCTCCTTGCCCGAATTGTGGTGCTGTGTTGAAAGTCTTGCCCAGCGAAAAGCTACTCCAGCAAGTGTTTCTCGCCTGACGCATTTCGCTGAGCGAGAGCTACATGCCCAGTTTGGACTCGCTGAAAGAGCAAGAAAATGCTTGTCCGTCGAGCTGAAGGAAAATCCCTGCACAGCACACCGTGGCTGCGTGCAGTGCTCACGCTGAAGAGCGGCAAAGCTCCAAGCCATGGCTGGGCTTCAGTTCTGTCCAGAGCACAGAAGGCGAAGAACCAAGCAGCTGGGCACCGGGCTCATGTACTCAGGGGAGCCAATTTCAAATGTCCAGCCAAGAGCTGCTTCACAAGCAGCTGCAGCTGAGAATGCTCTGGCTGCTTCAGGAAGGAAGGCGCAGCCCTTGCACTCCTGGACACAAGCTGGCCAGCAGCAGGTTCCTAAACCTTCAGTGCTGCAGAGTGCATGCAGCTGGAGCACAGCCAGAAGGAGGCGTCCAGAAAGAAGGCGTTCTTCAAGTCCCCCCCTCCTCCAGGCAGCCTTGAAACTGAGCACAACACACTGCGCCTCGGCAGCTTCCTTCTCACATAGACGGACCGTCCCCTTCTTCACTCTCGCAGCTCCCTTGCCCACTTGCAGCAGCTGCTGCCAAAGAAAAAGGCTCCAGAAGTCAAAGCCTCTGCTGGGCTGCACTTTCCCCTTGCCTCACGTCAAAGCACCAGAAACTCTCGGCTGCACTCTGTATTTCCAGTCTCCGCTGCATCTGCCACTGTCATCTCTGCATCTCAAAAGCATCAAGCTGGGCACAATTCTTTCCAGGGAAAGCTGGAAGAGAAATAGGTAGCAGCACAAGTAGCCGCAGCTTGAACTTTCTGTTTTCAAGTGCTAACGTGAATCCGCACACAAGCGAGAGGCAGCCTGGGCGATGCGCATACCAGCTCCGTGCTCTGCTCCTTCATTGTGCCGGAGTGGAACCGGTGTCTACTTCTCGCCCAGAGAGCACGGTGCCGGCAGAGAAATGCTCCAGGCTGCTGCCTCTGCCCAAACACGCCTGGCCTCTGCACTTTCTCTCTCAGCGCTAGGTAGCAGCACATTCGGTCTGCCTTGCAGCCTGAATCTGAACGGAAAGCTTCTCAGCTACGTCTCGCACAGAGAACAGTTTGAGGTCAACGAGCTTACGCGGAGCTTACCCTCGACGCGTGGAAACCTGTATTTGCAGCACATCCTAGTGGTAGCCCTCTTTCCTTTCCAGCCTGCACAGCGCCGGCAGATCGCGGTGCTCTCTACACCTGCCTTCTCACTTGCAAGCACCACCGCCAAGCTTACAGCCTTGCAGGGAGCGAAGAGGCGGATAGGCGTGTCGCCCAGAAGAAGGTGCCAGGACCAAAAGATGGTCTTCCTTTCTGCTGCTCCTTGCCCGAATTGTGGTGCTGTGTTGAAAGTCTTGCCCAGCGAAAAGCTACTCCAGCAAGTGTTTCTCGCCTGACGCATTTCGCTGAGCGAGAGCTACATGCCCAGTTTGGACTCGCTGAAAGAGCAAGAAAATGCTTGTCCGTCGAGCTGAAGGAAAATCCCTGCTCAGCACACCGTGGCTGCGTGCAGTGCTCACGCTGAAGAGCGGCAAAGCTCCAAGCCATGGCTGGGCTTCAGTTCTGTCCAGAGCACAGAAGGCGAAGAACCAAGCAGCTGGGCACCGGGCTCATGTACTCAGGGGAGCCAATTTCAAATGTCCAGCCAAGAGCTGCTTCACAAGCAGCTGCAGCTGAGAATGCTCTGGCTGCTTCAGGAAGGAAGGCGCAGCCCTTGCACTCCTGGACACAAGCTGGCCAGCAGCAGGTTCCTAAACCTTCAGTGCTGCAGAGTGCATGCAGCTGGAGCACAGCCAGAAGGAGGCGTCCAGAAAGAAGGCGTTCTTCAAGTCCCCCCCTCCTCCAGGCAGCCTTGAAACTGAGCACAACACACTGCGCCTCGGCAGCTTCCTTCTCACATACACGGACCGTCCCCTTCTTCACTCTCGCAGCTCCCTTGCCCACTTGCAGCAGCTGCTGCCAAAGAAAAAGGCTCCAGAAGTCAAAGCCTCTGCTGGGCTGCACTTTCCCCTTGCCTCACGTCAAAGCACCAGAAACTCTCGGCTGCACTCTGTATTTCCAGTCTCCGCTGCATCTGCCACTGTCATCTCTGCATCTCAAAAGCATCAAGCTGGGCACAATTCTTTCCAGGGAAAGCTGGAAGAGAAATAGGTAGCAGCACAAGTAGCCGCAGCTTGAACTTTCTGTTTTCAAGTGCTAACGTGAATCCGCACACAAGCGAGAGGCAGCCTGGGCGATGCGCATACCAGCTCCGTGCTCTGCTCCTTCATTGTGCCGGAGTGGAAGCGGTGTCTACTTCTCGCCCAGAGAGCACGGTGCCGGCAGAGAAATGCTCCAGGCTGCTGCCTCTGCCCAAACACGCCTGGCCTCTGCACTTTCTCTCTCAGCGCTAGGTAGCAGCACATTCGGTCTGCCTTGCAGCCTGAATCTGAACGGAAAGCTTCTCAGCTAAGTCTCGCACAGAGAACAGTTTTAGGTCAACGAGCTTACGCGGAGCTTACCCTCGTCGCGTGGAAACCTGTATTTGCAGCACATCCTAGTGGTAGCCCTCTTTCCTTTCCAGCCTGCACAGCGCCGGCAGATCGCGGTGCTCTCTACACCTGCCTTCTCACTTGCAAGCACCACCGCCAAGCTTACAGCCTTGCAGGGAGAGAAGAGGCGGATAGGCGTGTCGCCCAGAAGAAGGTGCCAGGACCAAAAGATGGTCTTCCTTTCTGCTGCTCCTTGCCCGAATTGTGGTGCTGTGTTGAAAGTCTTGCCCAGCGAAAAGCTACTCCAGCAAGTGTTTCTCGCCTGACGCATTTCGCTGAGCGAGAGCTACATGCCCAGTTTGGACTCGCTGAAAGAGCAAGAAAATGCTTGTCCGTCGAGCTGAAGGAAAATCCCTGCACAGCACACCGTGGCTGCGTGCAGTGCTCACGCTGAAGAGCGGCAAAGCTCCAAGCCATGGCTGGGCTTCACTTCTGTCCAGAGCACAGAAGGCGAAGAACCAAGCAGCTGGGCACCGGGCTCATGTACTCAGGGGAGCCAATTTCAAATGTCCAGCCAAGAGCTGCTTCACAAGCAGCTGCAGCTGAGAATGCTCTGGCTGCTTCAGGAAGGAAGGCGCAGCCCTTGCACTCCTGGACACAAGCTGGCCAGCAGCAGGTTCCTAAACCTTCAGTGCTGCAGAGTGCATGCAGCTGGAGCACAGCCAGAAGGAGGTGTCCAGAAAGAAGGCGTTCTTCAAGTCCCCCCCTCCTCCAGGCAGCCTTGAAACTGAGCACAACACACTGCGCCTCGGCAGCTTCCTTCTCACATACACGGACCGTCCCCTTCTTCACTCTCGCAGCTCCCTTGCCCACTTGCAGCAGCTGCTGCCAAAGAAAAAGGCTCCAGAAGTCAAAGCCTCTGCTGGGCTGCACTTTCCCCTTGCCTCACGTCAAAGCACCAGAAACTCTCCGCTGCACTCTGTATTTCCAGTCTCCGCTGCATCTGCCACTGTCATCTCTGCATCTCAAAAGCATCAAGCTGGGCACAATTCTTTCCAGGGAAAGCTGGAAGAGAAATAGGTAGCAGCACAAGTAGCCGCAGCTTGAACTTTCTGTTTTCAAGTGCTAACGTGAATCCGCACACAAGCGAGAGGCAGCCTGGGCGATGCGCATACCAGCTCCGTGCTCTGCTCCTTCATTGTGCCGGAGTGGAACCGGTGTCTACTTCTCGCCCAGAGAGCACGGTGCCAGCAGAGAAATGCTCCAGGCTGCTGCCTCTGCCCAAACACGCCTGGCCTCTGCACTTTCTCTCTCAGCGCTAGGTAGCAGCACATTCGGTCTGCCTTGCAGCCTGAATCTGAACGGAAAGCTTCTCAGCTAAGTCTCGCACAGAGAACAGTTTTAGGTCAACGAGCTTACGCGGAGCTTACCCTCGTCGCGTGGAAACCTGTATTTGCAGCACATCCTAGTGGTAGCCCTCTTTCCTTTCCAGCCTGCACAGCGCCGGCAGATCGCGGTGCTCTCTACACCTGCCTTCTCACTTGCAAGCACCACCGCCAAGCTTACAGCCTTGCAGGGAGAGAAGAGGCGGATAGGCGTGTCGCCCAGAAGAAGGTGCCAGGACCAAAAGATGGTCTTCCTTTCTGCTGCTCCTTGCCCGAATTGTGGTGCTGTGTTGAAAGTCTTGCCCAGCGAAAAGCTACTCCAGCAAGTGTTTCTCGCCTGACGCATTTCGCTGAGCGAGAGCTACATGCCCAGTTTGGACTCGCTGAAAGAGCAAGAAAATGCTTGTCCGTCGAGCTGAAGGAAAATCCCTGCACAGCACACCGTGGCTGCGTGCAGTGCTCACGCTGAAGAGCGGCAAAGCTCCAAGCCATGGCTGGGCTTCAGTTCTGTCCAGAGCACAGAAGGCGAAGAACCAAGCAGCTGGGCACCGGGCTCATGTACTCAGGGGAGCCAATTTCAAATGTCCAGCCAAGAGCTGCTTCACAAGCAGCTGCAGCTGAGAATGCTCTGGCTGCTTCAGGAAGGAAGGCGCAGCCCTTGCACTCCTGGACACAAGCTGGCCAGCAGCAGGTTCCTAAACCTTCAGTGCTGCAGAGTGCATGCAGATGGAGCACAGCCAGAAGGAGGCGTCCAGAAAGAAGGCGTTCTTCAAGTCCCCCCCTCCTCCAGGCAGCCTTGAAACTGAGCACAACACACTGCGCCTCGGCAGCTTCCTTCTCACATAGACGGACCGTCCCCTTCTTCACTCTCGCAGCTCCCTTGCCCACTTGCAGCAGCTGCTGCCAAAGAAAAAGGCTCCAGAAGTCAAAGCCTCTGCTGGGCTGCACTTTCCCCTTGCCTCACGTCAAAGCACCAGAAACTCTCGGCTGCACTCTGTATTTCCAGTCTCCGCTGCATCTGCCACTGTCATCTCTGCATCTCAAAAGCATCAAGCTGGGCACAATTCTTTCCAGGGAAAGCTGGAAGAGAAATAGGTAGCAGCACAAGTAGCCGCAGCTTGAACTTTCTGTTTTCAAGTGCTAACGTGAATCCGCACACAAGCGAGAGGCAGCCTGGGCGATGCGCATACCAGCTCCGTGCTCTGCTCCTTCATTGTGCCGGAGTGGAAGCGGTGTCTACTTCTCGCCCAGAGAGCACGGTGCCGGCAGAGAAATGCTCCAGGCTGCTGCCTCTGCCCAAACACGCCTGGCCTCTGCACTTTCTCTCTCAGCGCTAGGTAGCAGCACATTCGGTCTGCCTTGCAGCCTGAATCTGAACGGAAAGCTTCTCAGCTACGTCTCGCACAGAGAACAGTTTGAGGTCAACGAGCTTACGCGGAGCTTACCCTCGACGCGTGGAAACCTGTATTTGCAGCACATCCTAGTGGTAGCCCTCTTTCCTTTCCAGCCTGCACAGCGCCGGCAGATCGCGGTGCTCTCTACACCTGCCTTCTCACTTGCAAGCACCACCGCCAAGCTTACAGCCTTGCAGGGAGCGAAGAGGCGGATAGGCGTGTCGCCCAGAAGAAGGTGCCAGGACCAAAAGATGGTCTTCCTTTCTGCTGCTCCTTGCCCGAATTGTGGTGCTGTGTTGAAAGTCTTGCCCAGCGAAAAGCTACTCCAGCAAGTGTTTCTCGCCTGACGCATTTCGCTGAGCGAGAGCTACATGCCCAGTTTGGACTCGCTGAAAGAGCAAGAAAATGCTTGTCCGTCGAGCTGAAGGAAAATCCCTGCTCAGCACACCGTGGCTGCGTGCAGTGCTCACGCTGAAGAGCGGCAAAGCTCCAAGCCATGGCTGGGCTTCAGTTCTGTCCAGAGCACAGAAGGCGAAGAACCAAGCAGCTGGGCACCGGGCTCATGTACTCAGGGGAGCCAATTTCAAATGTCCAGCCAAGAGCTGCTTCACAAGCAGCTGCAGCTGAGAATGCTCTGGCTGCTTCAGGAAGGAAGGCGCAGCCCTTGCACTCCTGGACACAAGCTGGCCAGCAGCAGGTTCCTAAACCTTCAGTGCTGCAGAGTGCATGCAGCTGGAGCACAGCCAGAAGGAGGCGTCCAGAAAGAAGGCGTTCTTCAAGTACCCCCCCTCCTCCAGGCAGCCTTGAAACTGAGCACAACACACTGCGCCTCGGCAGCTTCCTTCTCACATAGACGGACCGTCCCCTTCTTCACTCTCGCAGCTCCCTTGCCCACTTGCAGCAGCTGCTGCCAAAGAAAAAGGCTCCAGAAGTCAAAGCCTCTGCTGGGCTGCACTTTCCCCTTGCCTCACGTCAAAGCACCAGAAACTCTCGGCTGCACTCTGTATTTCCAGTCTCCGCTGCATCTGCCACTGTCATCTCTGCATCTCAAAAGCATCAAGCTGGGCACAATTCTTTCCAGGGAAAGCTGGAAGAGAAATAGGTAGCAGCACAAGTAGCCGCAGCTTGAACTTTCTGTTTTCAAGTGCTAACGTGAATCCGCACACAAGCGAGAGGCAGCCTGGGCGATGCGCATACCAGCTCCGTGCTCTGCTCCTTCATTGTGCCGGAGTGGAAGCGGTGTCTACTTCTCGCCCAGAGAGCACGGTGCCGGCAGAGAAATGCTCCAGGCTGCTGCCTCTGCCCAAACACGCCTGGCCTCTGCACTTTCTCTCTCAGCGCTAGGTAGCAGCACATTCGGTCTGCCTTGCAGCCTGAATCTGAACGGAAAGCTTCTCAGCTAAGTCTCGCACAGAGAACAGTTTTAGATCAACGAGCTTACGCGGAGCTTACCCTCGACGCGTGGAAACCTGTATTTGCAGCACATCCTAGTGGTAGCCCTCTTTCCTTTCCAGCCTGCACAGCGCCGGCAGATCGCGGTGCTCTCTACACCTGCCTTCTCACTTGCAAGCACCACCGCCAAGCTTACAGCCTTGCAGGGAGAGAAGAGGCGGATAGGCGTGTCGCCCAGAAGAAGGTGCCAGGACCAAAAGATGGTCTTCCTTTCTGCTGCTCCTTGCCCGAATTGTGGTGCTGTGTTGAAAGTCTTGCCCAGCGAAAAGCTACTCCAGCAAGTGTTTCTCGCCTGACGCATTTCGCTGAGCGAGAGCTACATGCCCAGTTTGGACTCGCTGAAAGAGCAAGAAAATGCTTGTCCGTCGAGCTGAAGGAAAATCCCTGCACAGCACACCGTGGCTGCGTGCAGTGCTCACGCTGAAGAGCGGCAAAGCTCCAAGCCATGGCTGGGCTTCAGTTCTGTCCAGAGCACAGAAGGCGAAGAACCAAGCAGCTGGGCACCGGGCTCATGTACTCAGGGGAGCCAATTTCAAATGTCCAGCCAAGAGCTGCTTCACAAGCAGCTGCAGCTGAGAATGCTCTGGCTGCTTCAGGAAGGAAGGCGCAGCCCTTGCACTCCTGGACACAAGCTGGCCAGCAGCAGGTTCCTAAACCTTCAGTGCTGCAGAGTGCATGCAGCTGGAGCACAGCCAGAAGGAGGCGTCCAGAAAGAAGGCGTTCTTCAAGTCCCCCCCTCCTCCAGGCAGCCTTGAAACTGAGCACAACACACTGCGCCTCGGCAGCTTCCTTCTCACATAGACGGACCGTCCCCTTCTTCACTCTCGCAGCTCCCTTGCCCACTTGCAGCAGCTGCTGCCAAAGAAAAAGGCTCCAGAAGTCAAAGCCTCTGCTGGGCTGCACTTTCCCCTTGCCTCACGTCAAAGCACCAGAAACTCTCGGCTGCACTCTGTATTTCCAGTCTCCGCTGCATCTGCCACTGTCATCTCTGCATCTCAAAAGCATCAAGCTGGGCACAATTCTTTCCAGGGAAAGCTGGAAGAGAAATAGGTAGCAGCACAAGTAGCCGCAGCTTGAACTTTCTGTTTTCAAGTGCTAACGTGAATCCGCACACAAGCGAGAGGCAGCCTGGGCGATGCGCATACCAGCTCCGTGCTCTGCTCCTTCATTGTGCCGGAGTGGAACCGGTGTCTACTTCTCGCCCAGAGAGCACGGTGCCGGCAGAGAAATGCTCCAGGCTGCTGCCTCTGCCCAAACACGCCTGGCCTCTGCACTTTCTCTCTCAGCGCTAGGTAGCAGCACATTCGGTCTGCCTTGCAGCCTGAATCTGAACGGAAAGCTTCTCAGCTAAGTCTCGCACAGAGAACAGTTTGAGGTCAACGAGCTTACGCGGAGCTTACCCTCGACGCGTGGAAACCTGTATTTGCAGCACATCCTAGTGGTAGCCCTCTTTCCTTTCCAGCCTGCACAGCGCCGGCAGATCGCGGTGCTCTCTACACCTGCCTTCTCACTTGCAAGCACCACCGCCAAGCTTACAGCCTTGCAGGGAGCGAAGAGGCGGATAGGCGTGTCGCCCAGAAGAAGGTGCCAGGACCAAAAGATGGTCTTCCTTTCTGCTGCTCCTTGCCCGAATTGTGGTGCTGTGTTGAAAGTCTTGCCCAGCGAAAAGCTACTCCAGCAAGTGTTTCTCGCCTGACGCATTTCGCTGAGCGAGAGCTACATGCCCAGTTTGGACTCGCTGAAAGAGCAAGAAAATGCTTGTCCGTCGAGCTGAAGGAAAATCCCTGCTCAGCACACCGTGGCTGCGTGCAGTGCTCACGCTGAAGAGCGGCAAAGCTCCAAGCCATGGCTGGGCTTCAGTTCTGTCCAGAGCACAGAAGGCGAAGAACCAAGCAGCTGGGCACCGGGCTCATGTACTCAGGGGAGCCAATTTCAAATGTCCAGCCAAGAGCTGCTTCACAAGCAGCTGCAGCTGAGAATGCTCTGGCTGCTTCAGGAAGGAAGGCGCAGCCCTTGCACTCCTGGACACAAGCTGGCCAGCAGCAGGTTCCTAAACCTTCAGTGCTGCAGAGTGCATGCAGCTGGAGCACAGCCAGAAGGAGGCGTCCAGAAAGAAGGCGTTCTTCAAGTCCCCCCCTCCTCCAGGCAGCCTTGAAACTGAGCACAACACACTGCGCCTCGGCAGCTTCCTTCTCACATAGACGGACCGTCCCCTTCTTCACTCTCGCAGCTCCCTTGCCCACTTGCAGCAGCTGCTGCCAAAGAAAAAGGCTCCAGAAGTCAAAGCCTCTGCTGGGCTGCACTTTCCCCTTGCCTCACGTCAAAGCACCAGAAACTCTCCGCTGCACTCTGTATTTCCAGTCTCCGCTGCATCTGCCACTGTCATCTCTGCATCTCAAAAGCATCAAGCTGGGCACAATTCTTTCCAGGGAAAGCTGGAAGAGAAATAGGTAGCAGCACAAGTAGCCGCAGCTTGAACTTTCTGTTTTCAAGTGCTAACGTGAATCCGCACACAAGCGAGAGGCAGCCTGGGCGATGCGCATACCAGCTCCGTGCTCTGCTCCTTCATTGTGCCGGAGTGGAACCGGTGTCTACTTCTCGCCCAGAGAGCACGGTGCCAGCAGAGAAATGCTCCAGGCTGCTGCCTCTGCCCAAACACGCCTGGCCTCTGCACTTTCTCTCTCAGCGCTAGGTAGCAGCACATTCGGTCTGCCTTGCAGCCTGAATCTGAACGGAAAGCTTCTCAGCTAAGTCTCGCACAGAGAACAGTTTGAGGTCAACGAGCTTACGCGGAGCTTACCCTCGACGCGTGGAAACCTGTATTTGCAGCACATCCTAGTGGTAGCCCTCTTTCCTTTCCAGCCTGCACAGCGCCGGCAGATCGCGGTGCTCTCTACACCTGCCTTCTCACTTGCAAGCACCACCGCCAAGCTTACAGCCTTGCAGGGAGCGAAGAGGCGGATAGGCGTGTCGCCCAGAAGAAGGTGCCAGGACCAAAAGATGGTCTTCCTTTCTGCTGCTCCTTGCCCGAATTGTGGTGCTGTGTTGAAAGTCTTGCCCAGCGAAAAGCTACTCCAGCAAGTGTTTCTCGCCTGACGCATTTCGCTGAGCGAGAGCTACATGCCCAGTTTGGACTCGCTGAAAGAGCAAGAAAATGCTTGTCCGTCGAGCTGAAGGAAAATCCCTGCTCAGCACACCGTGGCTGCGTGCAGTGCTCACGCTGAAGAGCGGCAAAGCTCCAAGCCATGGCTGGGCTTCAGTTCTGTCCAGAGCACAGAAGGCGAAGAACCAAGCAGCTGGGCACCGGGCTCATGTACTCAGGGGAGCCAATTTCAAATGTCCAGCCAAGAGCTGCTTCACAAGCAGCTGCAGCTGAGAATGCTCTGGCTGCTTCAGGAAGGAAGGCGCAGCCCTTGCACTCCTGGACACAAGCTGGCCAGCAGCAGGTTCCTAAACCTTCAGTGCTGCAGAGTGCATGCAGCTGGAGCACAGCCAGAAGGAGGCGTCCAGAAAGAAGGCGTTCTTCAAGTCCCCCCCTCCTCCAGGCAGCCTTGAAACTGAGCACAACACACTGCGCCTCGGCAGCTTCCTTCTCACATAGACGGACCGTCCCCTTCTTCACTCTCGCAGCTCCCTTGCCCACTTGCAGCAGCTGCTGCCAAAGAAAAAGGCTCCAGAAGTCAAAGCCTCTGCTGGGCTGCACTTTCCCCTTGCCTCACGTCAAAGCACCAGAAACTCTCGGCTGCACTCTGTATTTCCAGTCTCCGCTGCATCTGCCACTGTCATCTCTGCATCTCAAAAGCATCAAGCTGGGCACAATTCTTTCCAGGGAAAGCTGGAAGAGAAATAGGTAGCAGCACAAGTAGCCGCAGCTTGAACTTTCTGTTTTCAAGTGCTAACGTGAATCCGCACACAAGCGAGAGGCAGCCTGGGCGATGCGCATACCAGCTCCGTGCTCTGCTCCTTCATTGTGCCGGAGTGGAAGCGGTGTCTACTTCTCGCCCAGAGAGCACGGTGCCGGCAGAGAAATGCTCCAGGCTGCTGCCTCTGCCCAAACACGCCTGGCCTCTGCACTTTCTCTCTCAGCGCTAGGTAGCAGCACATTCGGTCTGCCTTGCAGCCTGAATCTGAACGGAAAGCTTCTCAGCTACGTCTCGCACAGAGAACAGTTTGAGGTCAACGAGCTTACGCGGAGCTTACCCTCGACGCGTGGAAACCTGTATTTGCAGCACATCCTAGTGGTAGCCCTCTTTCCTTTCCAGCCTGCACAGCGCCGGCAGATCGCGGTGCTCTCTACACCTGCCTTCTCACTTGCAAGCACCACCGCCAAGCTTACAGCCTTGCAGGGAGCGAAGAGGCGGATAGGCGTGTCGCCCAGAAGAAGGTGCCAGGACCAAAAGATGGTCTTCCTTTCTGCTGCTCCTTGCCCGAATTGTGGTGCTGTGTTGAAAGTCTTGCCCAGCGAAAAGCTACTCCAGCAAGTGTTTCTCGCCTGACGCATTTCGCTGAGCGAGAGCTACATGCCCAGTTTGGACTCGCTGAAAGAGCAAGAAAATGCTTGTCCGTCGAGCTGAAGGAAAATCCCTGCTCAGCACACCGTGGCTGCGTGCAGTGCTCAC
Source organism: Corvus hawaiiensis (assembly GCF_020740725.1). NCBI lineage: Eukaryota > Metazoa > Chordata > Aves > Passeriformes > Corvidae > Corvus > Corvus hawaiiensis. The sequence continues at coordinate 16,024,175 of NC_063214.1, forward strand.
GCTGAAGAGCGGCAAAGCTCCAAGCCATGGCTGGGCTTCAGTTCTGTCCAGAGCACAGAAGGCGAAGAACCAAGCAGCTGGGCACCGGGCTCATGTACTCAGGGGAGCCAATTTCAAATGTCCAGCCAAGAGCTGCTTCACAAGCAGCTGCAGCTGAGAATGCTCTGGCTGCTTCAGGAAGGAAGGCGCAGCCCTTGCACTCCTGGACACAAGCTGGCCAGCAGCAGGTTCCTAAACCTTCAGTGCTGCAGAGTGCATGCAGCTGGAGCACAGCCAGAAGGAGGCGTCCAGAAAGAAGGCGTTCTTCAAGTACCCCCCCTCCTCCAGGCAGCCTTGAAACTGAGCACAACACACTGCGCCTCGGCAGCTTCCTTCTCACATAGACGGACCGTCCCCTTCTTCACTCTCGCAGCTCCCTTGCCCACTTGCAGCAGCTGCTGCCAAAGAAAAAGGCTCCAGAAGTCAAAGCCTCTGCTGGGCTGCACTTTCCCCTTGCCTCACGTCAAAGCACCAGAAACTCTCGGCTGCACTCTGTATTTCCAGTCTCCGCTGCATCTGCCACTGTCATCTCTGCATCTCAAAAGCATCAAGCTGGGCACAATTCTTTCCAGGGAAAGCTGGAAGAGAAATAGGTAGCAGCACAAGTAGCCGCAGCTTGAACTTTCTGTTTTCAAGTGCTAACGTGAATCCGCACACAAGCGAGAGGCAGCCTGGGCGATGCGCATACCAGCTCCGTGCTCTGCTCCTTCATTGTGCCGGAGTGGAAGCGGTGTCTACTTCTCGCCCAGAGAGCACGGTGCCGGCAGAGAAATGCTCCAGGCTGCTGCCTCTGCCCAAACACGCCTGGCCTCTGCACTTTCTCTCTCAGCGCTAGGTAGCAGCACATTCGGTCTGCCTTGCAGCCTGAATCTGAACGGAAAGCTTCTCAGCTAAGTCTCGCACAGAGAACAGTTTTAGATCAACGAGCTTACGCGGAGCTTACCCTCGACGCGTGGAAACCTGTATTTGCAGCACATCCTAGTGGTAGCCCTCTTTCCTTTCCAGCCTGCACAGCGCCGGCAGATCGCGGTGCTCTCTACACCTGCCTTCTCACTTGCAAGCACCACCGCCAAGCTTACAGCCTTGCAGGGAGAGAAGAGGCGGATAGGCGTGTCGCCCAGAAGAAGGTGCCAGGACCAAAAGATGGTCTTCCTTTCTGCTGCTCCTTGCCCGAATTGTGGTGCTGTGTTGAAAGTCTTGCCCAGCGAAAAGCTACTCCAGCAAGTGTTTCTCGCCTGACGCATTTCGCTGAGCGAGAGCTACATGCCCAGTTTGGACTCGCTGAAAGAGCAAGAAAATGCTTGTCCGTCGAGCTGAAGGAAAATCCCTGCACAGCACACCGTGGCTGCGTGCAGTGCTCACGCTGAAGAGCGGCAAAGCTCCAAGCCATGGCTGGGCTTCAGTTCTGTCCAGAGCACAGAAGGCGAAGAACCAAGCAGCTGGGCACCGGGCTCATGTACTCAGGGGAGCCAATTTCAAATGTCCAGCCAAGAGCTGCTTCACAAGCAGCTGCAGCTGAGAATGCTCTGGCTGCTTCAGGAAGGAAGGCGCAGCCCTTGCACTCCTGGACACAAGCTGGCCAGCAGCAGGTTCCTAAACCTTCAGTGCTGCAGAGTGCATGCAGCTGGAGCACAGCCAGAAGGAGGCGTCCAGAAAGAAGGCGTTCTTCAAGTCCCCCCCTCCTCCAGGCAGCCTTGAAACTGAGCACAACACACTGCGCCTCGGCAGCTTCCTTCTCACATAGACGGACCGTCCCCTTCTTCACTCTCGCAGCTCCCTTGCCCACTTGCAGCAGCTGCTGCCAAAGAAAAAGGCTCCAGAAGTCAAAGCCTCTGCTGGGCTGCACTTTCCCCTTGCCTCACGTCAAAGCACCAGAAACTCTCGGCTGCACTCTGTATTTCCAGTCTCCGCTGCATCTGCCACTGTCATCTCTGCATCTCAAAAGCATCAAGCTGGGCACAATTCTTTCCAGGGAAAGCTGGAAGAGAAATAGGTAGCAGCACAAGTAGCCGCAGCTTGAACTTTCTGTTTTCAAGTGCTAACGTGAATCCGCACACAAGCGAGAGGCAGCCTGGGCGATGCGCATACCAGCTCCGTGCTCTGCTCCTTCATTGTGCCGGAGTGGAAGCGGTGTCTACTTCTCGCCCAGAGAGCACGGTGCCGGCAGAGAAATGCTCCAGGCTGCTGCCTCTGCCCAAACACGCCTGGCCTCTGCACTTTCTCTCTCAGCGCTAGGTAGCAGCACATTCGGTCTGCCTTGCAGCCTGAATCTGAACGGAAAGCTTCTCAGCTAAGTCTCGCACAGAGAACAGTTTGAGGTCAACGAGCTTACGCGGAGCTTACCCTCGACGCGTGGAAACCTGTATTTGCAGCACATCCTAGTGGTAGCCCTCTTTCCTTTCCAGCCTGCACAGCGCCGGCAGATCGCGGTGCTCTCTACACCTGCCTTCTCACTTGCAAGCACCACCGCCAAGCTTACAGCCTTGCAGGGAGCGAAGAGGCGGATAGGCGTGTCGCCCAGAAGAAGGTGCCAGGACCAAAAGATGGTCTTCCTTTCTGCTGCTCCTTGCCCGAATTGTGGTGCTGTGTTGAAAGTCTTGCCCAGCGAAAAGCTACTCCAGCAAGTGTTTCTCGCCTGACGCATTTCGCTGAGCGAGAGCTACATGCCCAGTTTGGACTCGCTGAAAGAGCAAGAAAATGCTTGTCCGTCGAGCTGAAGGAAAATCCCTGCTCAGCACACCGTGGCTGCGTGCAGTGCTCACGCTGAAGAGCGGCAAAGCTCCAAGCCATGGCTGGGCTTCAGTTCTGTCCAGAGCACAGAAGGCGAAGAACCAAGCAGCTGGGCACCGGGCTCATGTACTCAGGGGAGCCAATTTCAAATGTCCAGCCAAGAGCTGCTTCACAAGCAGCTGCAGCTGAGAATGCTCTGGCTGCTTCAGGAAGGAAGGCGCAGCCCTTGCACTCCTGGACACAAGCTGGCCAGCAGCAGGTTCCTAAACCTTCAGTGCTGCAGAGTGCATGCAGCTGGAGCACAGCCAGAAGGAGGCGTCCAGAAAGAAGGCGTTCTTCAAGTCCCCCCCTCCTCCAGGCAGCCTTGAAACTGAGCACAACACACTGCGCCTCGGCAGCTTCCTTCTCACATAGACGGACCGTCCCCTTCTTCACTCTCGCAGCTCCCTTGCCCACTTGCAGCAGCTGCTGCCAAAGAAAAAGGCTCCAGAAGTCAAAGCCTCTGCTGGGCTGCACTTTCCCCTTGCCTCACGTCAAAGCACCAGAAACTCTCCGCTGCACTCTGTATTTCCAGTCTCCGCTGCATCTGCCACTGTCATCTCTGCATCTCAAAAGCATCAAGCTGGGCACAATTCTTTCCAGGGAAAGCTGGAAGAGAAATAGGTAGCAGCACAAGTAGCCGCAGCTTGAACTTTCTGTTTTCAAGTGCTAACGTGAATCCGCACACAAGCGAGAGGCAGCCTGGGCGATGCGCATACCAGCTCCGTGCTCTGCTCCTTCATTGTGCCGGAGTGGAACCGGTGTCTACTTCTCGCCCAGAGAGCACGGTGCCAGCAGAGAAATGCTCCAGGCTGCTGCCTCTGCCCAAACACGCCTGGCCTCTGCACTTTCTCTCTCAGCGCTAGGTAGCAGCACATTCGGTCTGCCTTGCAGCCTGAATCTGAACGGAAAGCTTCTCAGCTAAGTCTCGCACAGAGAACAGTTTGAGGTCAACGAGCTTACGCGGAGCTTACCCTCGACGCGTGGAAACCTGTATTTGCAGCACATCCTAGTGGTAGCCCTCTTTCCTTTCCAGCCTGCACAGCGCCGGCAGATCGCGGTGCTCTCTGCACCTGCCTTCTCACTTGCAAGCACCACCGCCAAGCTTACAGCCTTGCAGGGAGCGAAGAGGCGGATAGGCGTGTCGCCCAGAAGAAGGTGCCAGGACCAAAAGATGGTCTTCCTTTCTGCTGCTCCTTGCCCGAATTGTGGTGCTGTGTTGAAAGTCTTGCCCAGCGAAAAGCTACTCCAGCAAGTGTTTCTCGCCTGACGCATTTCGCTGAGCGAGAGCTACATGCCCAGTTTGGACTCGCTGAAAGAGCAAGAAAATGCTTGTCCGTCGAGCTGAAGGAAAATCCCTGCACAGCACACCGTGGCTGCGTGCAGTGCTCACGCTGAAGAGCGGCAAAGCTCCAAGCCATGGCTGGGCTTCAGTTCTGTCCAGAGCACAGAAGGCGAAGAACCAAGCAGCTGGGCACCGGGCTCATGTACTCAGGGGAGCCAATTTCAAATGTCCAGCCAAGAGCTGCTTCACAAGCAGCTGCAGCTGAGAATGCTCTGGCTGCTTCAGGAAGGAAGGCGCAGCCCTTGCACTCCTGGACACAAGCTGGCCAGCAGCAGGTTCCTAAACCTTCAGTGCTGCAGAGTGCATGCAGCTGGAGCACAGCCAGAAGGAGGCGTCCAGAAAGAAGGCGTTCTTCAAGTCCCCCCCTCCTCCAGGCAGCCTTGAAACTGAGCACAACACACTGCGCCTCGGCAGCTTCCTTCTCACATAGACGGACCGTCCCCTTCTTCACTCTCGCAGCTCCCTTGCCCACTTGCAGCAGCTGCTGCCAAAGAAAAAGGCTCCAGAAGTCAAAGCCTCTGCTGGGCTGCACTTTCCCCTTGCCTCACGTCAAAGCACCAGAAACTCTCCGCTGCACTCTGTATTTCCAGTCTCCGCTGCATCTGCCACTGTCATCTCTGCATCTCAAAAGCATCAAGCTGGGCACAATTCTTTCCAGGGAAAGCTGGAAGAGAAATAGGTAGCAGCACAAGTAGCCGCAGCTTGAACTTTCTGTTTTCAAGTGCTAACGTGAATCCGCACACAAGCGAGAGGCAGCCTGGGCGATGCGCATACCAGCTCCGTGCTCTGCTCCTTCATTGTGCCGGAGTGGAAGCGGTGTCTACTTCTCGCCCAGAGAGCACGGTGCCGGCAGAGAAATGCTCCAGGCTGCTGCCTCTGCCCAAACACGCCTGGCCTCTGCACTTTCTCTCTCAGCGCTAGGTAGCAGCACATTCGGTCTGCCTTGCAGCCTGAATCTGAACGGAAAGCTTCTCAGCTAAGTCTCGCACAGAGAACAGTTTTAGGTCAACGAGCTTACGCGGAGCTTACCCTCGACGCGTGGAAACCTGTATTTGCAGCACATCCTAGTGGTAGCCCTCTTTCCTTTCCAGCCTGCACAGCGCCGGCAGATCGCGGTGCTCTCTACACCTGCCTTCTCACTTGCAAGCACCACCGCCAAGCTTACAGCCTTGCAGGGAGAGAAGAGGCGGATAGGCGTGTCGCCCAGAAGAAGGTGCCAGGACCAAAAGATGGTCTTCCTTTCTGCTGCTCCTTGCCCGAATTGTGGTGCTGTGTTGAAAGTCTTGCCCAGCGAAAAGCTACTCCAGCAAGTGTTTCTCGCCTGACGCATTTCGCTGAGCGAGAGCTACATGCCCAGTTTGGACTCGCTGAAAGAGCAAGAAAATGCTTGTCCGTCGAGCTGAAGGAAAATCCCTGCACAGCACACCGTGGCTGCGTGCAGTGCTCACGCTGAAGAGCGGCAAAGCTCCAAGCCATGGCTGGGCTTCAGTTCTGTCCAGAGCACAGAAGGCGAAGAACCAAGCAGCTGGGCACCGGGCTCATGTACTCAGGGGAGCCAATTTCAAATGTCCAGCCAAGAGCTGCTTCACAAGCAGCTGCAGCTGAGAATGCTCTGGCTGCTTCAGGAAGGAAGGCGCAGCCCTTGCACTCCTGGACACAAGCTGGCCAGCAGCAGGTTCCTAAACCTTCAGTGCTGCAGAGTGCATGCAGCTGGAGCACAGCCAGAAGGAGGCGTCCAGAAAGAAGGCGTTCTTCAAGTCCCCCCCTCCTCCAGGCAGCCTTGAAACTGAGCACAACACACTGCGCCTCGGCAGCTTCCTTCTCACATACACGGACCGTCCCCTTCTTCACTCTCGCAGCTCCCTTGCCCACTTGCAGCAGCTGCTGCCAAGAAAAAGGCTCCAGAAGTCAAAGCCTCTGCTGGGCTGCACTTTCCCCTTGCCTCACGTCAAAGCACCAGAAACTCTCGGCTGCACTCTGTATTTCCAGTCTCCGCTGCATCTGCCACTGTCATCTCTGCATCTCAAAAGCATCAAGCTGGGCACAATTCTTTCCAGGGAAAGCTGGAAGAGAAATAGGTAGCAGCACAAGTAGCCGCAGCTTGAACTTTCTGTTTTCAAGTGCTAACGTGAATCCGCACACAAGCGAGAGGCAGCCTGGCGATGCGCATACCAGCTCCGTGCTCTGCTCCTTCATTGTGCCGGAGTGGAAGCGGTGTCTACTTCTCGCCCAGAGAGCACGGTGCCAGCAGAGAAATGCTCCAGGCTGCTGCCTCTGCCCAAACACGCCTGGCCTCTGCACTTTCTCTCTCAGCGCTAGGTAGCAGCACATTCGGTCTGCCTTGCAGCCTGAATCTGAACGGAAAGCTTCTCAGCTAAGTCTCGCACAGAGAACAGTTTGAGGTCAACGAGCTTACGCGGAGCTTACCCTCGACGCGTGGAAACCTGTATTTGCAGCACATCCTAGTGGTAGCCCTCTTTCCTTTCCAGCCTGCACAGCGCCGGCAGATCGCGGTGCTCTCTACACCTGCCTTCTCACTTGCAAGCACCACCGCCAAGCTTACAGCCTTGCAGGGAGAGAAGAGGCGGATAGGCGTGTCGCCCAGAAGAAGGTGCCAGGACCAAAAGATGGTCTTCCTTTCTGCTGCTCCTTGCCCGAATTGTGGTGCTGTGTTGAAAGTCTTGCCCAGCGAAAAGCTACTCCAGCAAGTGTTTCTCGCCTGACGCATTTCGCTGAGCGAGAGCTACATGCCCAGTTTGGACTCGCTGAAAGAGCAAGAAAATGCTTGTCCGTCGAGCTGAAGGAAAATCCCTGCTCAGCACACCGTGGCTGCGTGCAGTGCTCACGCTGAAGAGCGGCAAAGCTCCAAGCCATGGCTGGGCTTCAGTTCTGTCCAGAGCACAGAAGGCGAAGAACCAAGCAGCTGGGCACCGGGCTCATGTACTCAGGGGAGCCAATTTCAAATGTCCAGCCAAGAGCTGCTTCACAAGCAGCTGCAGCTGAGAATGCTCTGGCTGCTTCAGGAAGGAAGGCGCAGCCCTTGCACTCCTGGACACAAGCTGGCCAGCAGCAGGTTCCTAAACCTTCAGTGCTGCAGAGTGCATGCAGCTGGAGCACAGCCAGAAGGAGGCGTCCAGAAAGAAGGCGTTCTTCAAGTCCCCCCCTCCTCCAGGCAGCCTTGAAACTGAGCACAACACACTGCGCCTCGGCAGCTTCCTTCTCACATAGACGGACCGTCCCCTTCTTCACTCTCGCAGCTCCCTTGCCCACTTGCAGCAGCTGCTGCCAAAGAAAAAGGCTCCAGAAGTCAAAGCCTCTGCTGGGCTGCACTTTCCCCTTGCCTCACGTCAAAGCACCAGAAACTCTCCGCTGCACTCTGTATTTCCAGTCTCCGCTGCATCTGCCACTGTCATCTCTGCATCTCAAAAGCATCAAGCTGGGCACAATTCTTTCCAGGAAAGCTGGAAGAGAAATAGGTAGCAGCACAAGTAGCCGCAGCTTGAACTTTCTGTTTTCAAGTGCTAACGTGAATCCGCACACAAGCGAGAGGCAGCCTGGGCGATGCGCATACCAGCTCCGTGCTCTGCTCCTTCATTGTGCCGGAGTGGAACCGGTGTCTACTTCTCGCCCAGAGAGCACGGTGCCAGCAGAGAAATGCTCCAGGCTGCTGCCTCTGCCCAAACACGCCTGGCCTCTGCACTTTCTCTCTCAGCGCTAGGTAGCAGCACATTCGGTCTGCCTTGCAGCCTGAATCTGAACGGAAAGCTTCTCAGCTAAGTCTCGCACAGAGAACAGTTTTAGGTCACGAGCTTACGCGGAGCTTACCCTCGACGCGTGGAAACCTGTATTTGCAGCACATCCTAGTGGTAGCCCTCTTTCCTTTCCAGCCTGCACAGCGCCGGCAGATCGCGGTGCTCTCTGCACCTGCCTTCTCACTTGCAAGCACCACCGCCAAGCTTACAGCCTTGCAGGGAGCGAAGAGGCGGATAGGCGTGTCGCCCAGAAGAAGGTGCCAGGACCAAAAGATGGTCTTCCTTTCTGCTGCTCCTTGCCCGAATTGTGGTGCTGTGTTGAAAGTCTTGCCCAGCGAAAAGCTACTCCAGCAAGTGTTTCTCGCCTGACGCATTTCGCTGAGCGAGAGCTACATGCCCAGTTTGGACTCGCTGAAAGAGCAAGAAAATGCTTGTCCGTCGAGCTGAAGGAAAATCCCTGCACAGCACACCGTGGCTGCGTGCAGTGCTCACGCTGAAGAGCGGCAAAGCTCCAAGCCATGGCTGGGCTTCAGTTCTGTCCAGAGCACAGAAGGCGAAGAACCAAGCAGCTGGGCACCGGCTCATGTACTCAGGGGAGCCAATTTCAAATGTCCAGCCAAGAGCTGCTTCACAAGCAGCTGCAGCTGAGAATGCTCTGGCTGCTTCAGGAAGGAAGGCGCAGCCCTTGCACTCCTGGACACAAGCTGGCCAGCAGCAGGTTCCTAAACCTTCAGTGCTGCAGAGTGCATGCAGCTGGAGCACAGCCAGAAGGAGGCGTCCAGAAAGAAGGCGTTCTTCAAGTCCCCCCCCTCCTCCAGGCAGCCTTGAAACTGAGCACAACACACTGCGCCTCGGCAGCTTCCTTCTCACATAGACGGACCGTCCCCTTCTTCACTCTCGCAGCTCCCTTGCCCACTTGCAGCAGCTGCTGCCAAAGAAAAAGGCTCCAGAAGTCAAAGCCTCTGCTGGGCTGCACTTTCCCCTTGCCTCACGTCAAAGCACCAGAAACTCTCGGCTGCACTCTGTATTTCCAGTCTCCGCTGCATCTGCCACTGTCATCTCTGCATCTCAAAAGCATCAAGCTGGGCACAATTCTTTCCAGGGAAAGCTGGAAGAGAAATAGGTAGCAGCACAAGTAGCCGCAGCTTGAACTTTCTGTTTTCAAGTGCTAACGTGAATCCGCACACAAGCGAGAGGCAGCCTGGGCGATGCGCATACCAGCTCCGTGCTCTGCTCCTTCATTGTGCCGGAGTGGAAGCGGTGTCTACTTCTCGCCCAGAGAGCACGGTGCCGGCAGAGAAATGCTCCAGGCTGCTGCCTCTGCCCAAACACGCCTGGCCTCTGCACTTTCTCTCTCAGCGCTAGGTAGCAGCACATTCGGTCTGCCTTGCAGCCTGAATCTGAACGGAAAGCTTCTCAGCTAAGTCTCGCACAGAGAACAGTTTTAGATCAACGAGCTTACGCGGAGCTTACCCTCGACGCGTGGAAACCTGTATTTGCAGCACATCCTAGTGGTAGCCCTCTTTCCTTTCCAGCCTGCACAGCGCCGGCAGATCGCGGTGCTCTCTACACCTGCCTTCTCACTTGCAAGCACCACCGCCAAGCTTACAGCCTTGCAGGGAGAGAAGAGGCGGATAGGCGTGTCGCCCAGAAGAAGGTGCCAGGACCAAAAGATGGTCTTCCTTTCTGCTGCTCCTTGCCCGAATTGTGGTGCTGTGTTGAAAGTCTTGCCCAGCGAAAAGCTACTCCAGCAAGTGTTTCTCGCCTGACGCATTTCGCTGAGCGAGAGCTACATGCCCAGTTTGGACTCGCTGAAAGAGCAAGAAAATGCTTGTCCGTCGAGCTGAAGGAAAATCCCTGCTCAGCACACCGTGGCTGCGTGCAGTGCTCACGCTGAAGAGCGGCAAAGCTCCAAGCCATGGCTGGGCTTCAGTTCTGTCCAGAGCACAGAAGGCGAAGAACCAAGCAGCTGGGCACCGGGCTCATGTACTCAGGGGAGCCAATTTCAAATGTCCAGCCAAGAGCTGCTTCACAAGCAGCTGCAGCTGAGAATGCTCTGGCTGCTTCAGGAAGGAAGGCGCAGCCCTTGCACTCCTGGACACAAGCTGGCCAGCAGCAGGTTCCTAAACCTTCAGTGCTGCAGAGTGCATGCAGCTGGAGCACAGCCAGAAGGAGGCGTCCAGAAGAAGGCGTTCTTCAAGTCCCCCCCTCCTCCAGGCAGCCTTGAAACTGAGCACAACACACTGCGCCTCGGCAGCTTCCTTCTCACATAGACGGACCGTCCCCTTCTTCACTCTCGCAGCTCCCTTGCCCACTTGCAGCAGCTGCTGCCAAAGAAAAAGGCTCCAGAAGTCAAAGCCTCTGCTGGGCTGCACTTTCCCCTTGCCTCACGTCAAAGCACCAGAAACTCTCCGCTGCACTCTGTATTTCCAGTCTCCGCTGCATCTGCCACTGTCATCTCTGCATCTCAAAAGCATCAAGCTGGGCACAATTCTTTCCAGGGAAAGCTGGAAGAGAAATAGGTAGCAGCACAAGTAGCCGCAGCTTGAACTTTCTGTTTTCAAGTGCTAACGTGAATCCGCACACAAGCGAGAGGCAGCCTGGGCGATGCGCATACCAGCTCCGTGCTCTGCTCCTTCATTGTGCCGGAGTGGAACCGGTGTCTACTTCTCGCCCAGAGAGCACGGTGCCAGCAGAGAAATGCTCCAGGCTGCTGCCTCTGCCCAAACACGCCTGGCCTCTGCACTTTCTCTCTCAGCGCTAGGTAGCAGCACATTCGGTCTGCCTTGCAGCCTGAATCTGAACGGAAAGCTTCTCAGCTAAGTCTCGCACAGAGAACAGTTTTAGGTCAACGAGCTTACGCGGAGCTTACCCTCGACGCGTGGAAACCTGTATTTGCAGCACATCCTAGTGGTAGCCCTCTTTCCTTTCCAGCCTGCACAGCGCCGGCAGATCGCGGTGCTCTCTGCACCTGCCTTCTCACTTGCAAGCACCACCGCCAAGCTTACAGCCTTGCAGGGAGCGAAGAGGCGGATAGGCGTGTCGCCCAGAAGAAGGTGCCAGGACCAAAAGATGGTCTTCCTTTCTGCTGCTCCTTGCCCGAATTGTGGTGCTGTGTTGAAAGTCTTGCCCAGCGAAAAGCTACTCCAGCAAGTGTTTCTCGCCTGACGCATTTCGCTGAGCGAGAGCTACATGCCCAGTTTGGACTCGCTGAAAGAGCAAGAAAATGCTTGTCCGTCGAGCTGAAGGAAAATCCCTGCACAGCACACCGTGGCTGCGTGCAGTGCTCACGCTGAAGAGCGGCAAAGCTCCAAGCCATGGCTGGGCTTCAGTTCTGTCCAGAGCACAGAAGGCGAAGAACCAAGCAGCTGGGCACCGGCTCATGTACTCAGGGGAGCCAATTTCAAATGTCCAGCCAAGAGCTGCTTCACAAGCAGCTGCAGCTGAGAATGCTCTGGCTGCTTCAGGAAGGAAGGCGCAGCCCTTGCACTCCTGGACACAAGCTGGCCAGCAGCAGGTTCCTAAACCTTCAGTGCTGCAGAGTGCATGCAGCTGGAGCACAGCCAGAAGGAGGCGTCCAGAAAGAAGGCGTTCTTCAAGTCCCCCCCCTCCTCCAGGCAGCCTTGAAACTGAGCACAACACACTGCGCCTCGGCAGCTTCCTTCTCACATAGACGGACCGTCCCCTTCTTCACTCTCGCAGCTCCCTTGCCACTTGCAGCAGCTGCTGCCAAAGAAAAGGCTCCAGAAGTCAAAGCCTCTGCTGGGCTGCACTTTCCCCTTGCCTCACGTCAAAGCACCAGAAACTCTCGGCTGCACTCTGTATTTC